>NW_015163721.1:36725-50444 GCF_001447785.1 Gekko japonicus | reverse complement strand
GCCGATGCCTCCGTCGCCTGGCTGGAGTGGCCGCGGGGGAGTCTGGAGTCGGGCGGCCGCTGGTGGGAGCCGCGGGTGCCCGGGCCGAGATTGGGGGGGCAAGGCGGGCGACAGAAGGCCGATGCCTCCGTCGCCCGGCCCTCTACAGAATCCACCCCCCAAACCTCCAGGTATTTCCCTCCTTAGAGCTGGCAACCCTACATTCCCCTCAGTGCCTGTTGGTAGGCAACTAAGCTTGGTCCTGTCACCTACTTTGGCCTTTGGGAGAAAACACATTGGGGCCAATCCTGATAGGGTTGCCAACTCCAGATGGGAAATTCCTGGAGATTTGAGGGATGGAGCCTGAAGAGGGTGAGGTTTGAGGAGGGGTGGGACCTCAGACAGGTACACTGCCATAGACTCCACCCTCCAAACCAGTCAGTCCCACATAGGGAACCATTGTTGCCAATCTCCAGGTGAGGGCTGGAGAGCACTCAGTATTACAACTGCTCTGCAGAAGGGAGGGCAGAAGTCAGCTGAAGTCAAAGGGGCAGATAATGGTAGGTTGGTGGCTAGCTGGGAAGGAGATGGGGTTGCCAACTACATGCTGACAAATTCCTGGGGATTTGAGGGGTGGAGCCTGGAGAGGGTGGGGTTTGCAGAGGGGTGGGACCTCAGACAGGTAGAATGCCATAGACTCCACCCTCCAAACCAGCCATTTTGTCCTGGGTAACAATTGCTGCCAATCTCCAGGTGAGGGCTACAGATTACTCACAATTACAACTGCTCTTCAGGTAGCAGAGATCAGTTCCTCTGGAGAAAACAGTGGACTCTGTCATTATACCCTGCTGAGGTCACCACAGCAAATTGACACTGTTTGCCCAAAGCCAGAGCACTGCCCCAGAGCCTCTTTCTAGATCTCGTTGTATTGCTTTCACAACGGGCTTTACTGCTAGTCAGCTATAAAGCTACATCAGGAAAAACTATCAAAATGAGCAACATTTTGTAACAAATTGTTTTATGTAAAATTATGCAATATTACATAGTTTGCAAAATTCTTGGTTTTATATGTCTGGTTTTATATGTTTTTTTGTATATATATATTTTTAAGTAATCCTCTTTTAAGGTATTGTTTTATGCCAATAAAGGCTAACTGGCAGACTATAATGTTCTATCTCATGGACCTTGTCCTCAGTGAATATTATGCTTTTTTAAAAAGAGAGAAAGAAAAAATGCCTAATTACATTTTGTGAACCTATTAAGTACTGAGATCGAGGCAGCGTTTCAAACAAGTGATTTCTTTATTAGCTCAAAACACTCATAGAATGATCCAACTTTATACATTTTGAACTAGCGAGACCACACCCCCTAGTACAGTAATGTCCAATCCCGATAAAGAACTTAGGACCAATGGGATTTGTTCCCACCAAAGGTCAGGGTCTTTCCGGATTGGTCTGTCACACTACAGTGACCAACCCAACTGCAAACATTAGAATCCTAAGAGTCTATGGAGCTTGTGTATGAAGCTCCGGCTAGTTTACTTTAGGTAATACAGATAAGCAAATACTTAACCCTCCTCCCCCCTAAGTTAGCACACATAGTCCTTCAAATAGTTTAGGTGTGACCGTAGTCTTTGGGAATGCTGGGCTTCCCCAGCTGGCAAGGCAGTGTTTCCGCTGACATTGGCGAAATTGTTGTCCATGTCCACAGTGCAGTCGGGAACCGCAGTGCCAGAACTCTCAGGGTCAGGAAACGGTGTCAGTTCTGAAGGGTTCCCGCATTCAGTGCTGGGCGTTGGGGGCACTACTGCCTCTGACTCAGTAGTTGACTGGGGAGCATTGCAATTAGACTGGGGATCATTGCAACTAGAAGGTGGTGTGGAGCGTAGCTCTTCCTTTTGGTTATCCATGTCTGCTAGCTCTGATTCTCTGGCCCATCGCTGCCTTAGCTGGTCAAGTGGCTGGCATAGGTTTCTTCCCTCGGCTGTAGTCACCACGTATGATACTGGTCTGGTGGTTTTGGTCACTGTAGCCGGAATCCAGATTGGCTCATTGCTGTAGTTCCGGGCATAAACAAGGTCACCAGACTTGAAAGAATGGAGAGGCTCCAGAACCTCTTGCCGTGGCAGAGGATCCAAAGTGAGGTCCGGGTGCAGCCAGTCAAGCATTGTAGAAAAGCGGTGGTTCATCAGAAGTTTCGCGCGGTTTCTCCCAGTAGCTGTGAGAGGCATTATGTGCTGCTGCAGAAGGAAATCTGCTAGTCTCTGGTTCCAGTCACTGTAGACTATTTTTTGCAGTGTGTCCTTTGTAATGCGGACCATTCGTTCAGTATGCCCATTAGTAGATGGATGAAACAGGGCTGCTGTGATGTGACGGATCAAATTGGCATCCATAAATCTCTGGAACTTGGATGATGTGAATTGTGTTTTGTTGTTGTACATGATAGTCCCAGGCAGTCCGTGTGTGCTATAGATGTGGCACAATGCCCGAATGACCGACATGACCGACTGACATTGGGACTATTTCCAGACATTTAGAAAATGAGTTCACAACAATTAGGAAGGTTTTTTTCTGAAAGGGGCTGACAAAGTCTTGTCGAGGTTTGCGCGGTGCTAGCCCACTGCAGGTTGTGAGTAGTGTGAGAGTATCAAAGAAGACGTAAGTCTTATAGGCTTGGTGTAAAACTATATACAGTTTATTTACATGAGCCTCCACCAATATATTGCACAGAATGACAAAATGCTCACACAGACACCAGATTTCCATCAGGAAGGATAGTACATTGTACAGCGTCACGTTTATACTAGCATTGTCCAATCAGGACCCAATGCTGAGTCACTGTTAATTAGCTCTGCTATCAACTAGACAGAACCGGTTGGAGCCAGCTCTACTGGCACCCTGAGCTGTCAGCTCCTGTCAAACAGATTGATATGATCTACAGCCAGACTTATAGAACACATGGATGTTGAAAAGTCTATGTGCAGGCGGCACCATGGAACCCGGGTGGTTTCCCAGTGCTGTACTGGTGCCTGGGGAGGTTCTGGTCGCAACTCTTGGCAGCGTTGGCAAGTCCAGACCCAACCTTCAATTTCCTGATCCAATCCTGGCCATCAGACGTTGCTGTGAGCTAGCGCCGTCATCTGGACGACTCCTAGGTGTCCGGCGTGCAGGGCTTTCAGCACCTGGCAGCAAGGTTTGGGGGGAATGGCCACGTGGCTCCCCCAAAGCAGGCATCCCTTGTTAACCGACAGTTCATGTTGGTGCGATTTGTAAGCCTGGAACTCGGTGTCTAGCTGGCCAGATGGCCATCCCCTCCACACCCAGTTAAGGACCTGGGAAATCGTGGGTTCCTTTGCTGACTGTGATGCGACATCAGAAGCATGAAGCGGTGGCTGGGGAAGCTCCTCAACAGCCATAATTTGGTAGGCAGGGGTTGGGTTGACAGCTGGTTCCCAGAGAGGCAGGTGGCTAAGGGCATTGGTGTGGCTGATAGCCTTTCCTGGTCGGTAGGACAGGTCATAGGTGTAGGCTGGAAAGAAGACCGGCCAACAGAGCATTCATGGGGACAGGACCTGGGGCATCTGGCAGTCTGGCACAAATAGACCCAAGAGCGGCTTATGGTCAGTCACAATCTGGAACCGTCATCCCTACATGAAATCGTGGAATTTCTTTATGCCAGCAACAAGGGTGAGGGCTTCCTTGTCGATTTGTGCATAGTTTCTCTCTGCCAATGACAAGGTTCTGGAAAAGTATGCAACTGGTGCCTCCCGACCATCTGGCAAATGGTGACTCAGGACAGTGCCGATTCCATAGGGTGAGGCGTCAGCCACTGAGAGTCGCATGGTCGTCATAATGTGTGAGGACGGTATTGGAAGACAGTAAGTCCTTGACAACGGTGAACACCCAGGTGTGCCTTGGCCCCTACCTCCACGGCGCTTTTTTCTCTAGCAGGCAATGCAATGGTTCGGCAACTGACACCTTGTGTGGCAGGAATGAGTGGTAGAAGTTGAGGAGGACAAGGAAAGATTGTAGTTCCCTTTTTGAAGTTGGAGTTGGTGCACTGTGGATTGCCTTGACCTTGCTCTCTGTTGGGTGAATGCTGTCAGCATCAATAAGGAATCCTAGAAACTCGACTTGGGGAACTCTGAACTGGCATTTCTCCCTCTTTACCTTGAGACCCGCATCCTGGAAATGGCGAAGGACTTCCCGAAGGTTGTCTGTCAGCTCCTCTGAGGATGCACTGGCTATCAGGATGTCATCAATATATGGAACGATGCCTGGAATGTCCCAAAAAAGACCTTCCATGAGGCCTTGGGAAAGTCCTGGGGTGACACTAACCCCAAACTGCAGGTGGTTAACTTTGAATGCCCCTCGGTGCATGACGATCGTTTGAGCCTCAGCCGTGGCTGCGGTGACAGGCAGCTGTTGATATGCCTGTGCCAGGTCCAGCTTGGCAAAAATCTTGCCTCCAGTGAATTAAGCTAAGAGGTGGCTGACGACTGGTACTGGATACACATGCTGTTGCAAGGCTTTATTAATTGTGCATTTGTAGTCTGCACAGATTCTTACAGTCCCATTGGGTCTAATAGGTGTGACAATAGGAGTCTCCCACCTGGCATGCAAGACTAGCTCCAGCACTCCCTGTGCAATGGGATGATCTAACTCCTCATTGATGCACGGTTTCGGTGTGAAGGGCACCTGGTGAGCCTTCAGCAAAACTGCCTTCACTGTAGGGTCAAGGTTGAAAGAAACCAGAGGTCCTGTATAGCCACCCAGGGAACCATCGAATACTGCTGGAAAGTCTTTGCACACAGAGTCCAAGTCTGCGTGGAAGATTTGTTGTACTCCCACCACTTGGATGCCTAGTGCATCAAACCAATCAAGTCTCAGGAGACTGGCATGGTGTCCTTCGACCATTATAATGCTCAATGGGCTGTAGAACTTTTTATAGTGAACCATGAATTTGCCAATTCCTGCAACAGGAATGCGCTGTCTCTGGAAATCGACTAGGTGGAAATTGCAAGGCTTGAGCCGTCATTTCTTCCATCTGGGAAAGAGCCGGCATAGAGTCTGCATTGAGATGATGGTGAGTGCCGACCCCGAATCGGCCTCCATCTTGCAGGGAGCGTTGTCGGGGACTACTGTCACCTTGATTTTGTTTTTAGTTTGGAGGTGAGTACTTGCCACTGATGAGTGGTAGAGGCACTTGGATGTCAAGTGACAATCAGCAGGCATAGAGGTGTACTGTGGAGGCAGTCAGAGTCTGCAGGGCAATGTTTGGGGTGATGTCTTGGCCTTTGATGAACAGCAGACCCTGGTGAGGTGTCTCACCTTTCCACAGTCACAACACTGGCCTTCACAGAATGGGCACTTCCGGCGTTCGTGGTCGCCACCGCAACTGGCACAGGGTGCTCTGGTAGCAGGTTGCCGATTGGAGCATTTGCAGCTCTCAGCTTGTGTTCAGTGGACTCTGTTGTCCTCGCTGTCAGAGTCATCCATACTCTCCTGATGCACCAGCTGCAGTTTGCATGACGGTGGACTTTTGGACTGACACACGTCTTTGGTTGACTGCTCAGCAACCTCCACAGTAACAGCTTCCTCGAATGCGGTTTGGAAGGTAAGCTTTTTCTGAGCATAAAGCTGCCGTTGTAGTTTCTCATCCCGAAGGCCACAGACTAGCCTGTCTGAGTCTATCGTTTAAGTCCATAAAATTGCACTGCCATGCTGCCTTCCTAAGTGCTGTCATGTAATCATCAATTGACTCACATTGAGCCTGGTCACGCTTGTGGAATGCATGTCGACATGATATTTCAGAAGGCTTAGGCTTTACTGTGGCAAAGTCGGTCGCCTGGAGTTCAGCTGGTGCCACTAATGTGCTTTCCACATCAAATATGTGCTTTCCACAGATGCTGAGGAATGTGGCTTTCTGGAGATCTACATCTGATATTTGTTGAGCAGCAGCGTAGAATTCAAACCAGGAGATGTAGGTATCCCAGTCCTCTGTAGCTGAATCGAACGGCTCGAAGTGGCCCTTGGCGGCCATTGTAGTTTTACACTGGAGTGGCAGGTTGCTGTAAGCTGCTTGGTGCTCCAGTGGGCTAAGATGACAATTCCTTGCCTGCTGCAGTGATTAGCTCAGGTTCTGTGAGGCTGCTTACCCACTCCCATCCTCGTCACCAGTTTAAGTACTGAGATCGAGGCAACATTTCAAACAAGTGATTTCTTAATTAGTTCAGAACACAGAACAGAACACTCATACAATGATACAACAGTATACATTTTGAACTAGCGAGGCCATACCCCCTAGTACAGTAATGTCCAATCACGATAGAGAGCTTAGGACCAATGGGATTTGTTCCCACCAAAGGTCAGGGTCTTTCCGGAGTGGTCTGCCATGCTACAGCGACCAATCCGACTGCAGACTTTAGAATCCTAAGAGTCTATGGAGCTTGTGTCTGAAGCTTCAGCTAGTTTACTTTAGGCAATACAAATAAGCAAATACATAACAGAACCATTCTGCATGTTCTTTTTCTGTGGCTCAAGAAAGGTCTCAGTGTTATTTTTAGAGAAATACAATACACTGTTTAAGGTTTGAAAATAACTTACAGATAGTTTATGGGTTAGTCAATAGGTCCGTCCCTTCTTTATTGCAAACTGTTAAAAAGCACGCCACAGCATGTTTATTACTGACCTGCAGTTTCTCATTATTGCTCTGCCTTTGTCGATATAGGCATTGATTGTAATTGCAGTTTTGGCCAGCTCTGATTGATTGGAGCATAAAGTAACAAGAATTGTACAATTATGTCAAAAATAAGGTGCAACTCAATAGTAAAATCAGATGATGTGCTGATTCAGGCATGAGCCTATTCTGTCAATAGGCTTAAAAAAGAATTACTCTACTCTTCTGCTAGAAAGAGTGCAGAAAATGGAGTCATCATGACATTCAAACTCATTCAAAGTGCTAATTGTATATGCGTTCCCTAATTTATATTTTGGAGACACAGGTACATTGGCACTGCAGTTGTGACTAGAGATGATCGCCTATAACAAATCAGTATTTGGGGGGGGGCTTCGCTCGAGATCGAGATGGAAGCCTCCTGAGAGCTCTCCCAGGCAATCCCCACTCCCGATGCCAAAACCGCAAAATAAAGAACGGCTTTCAAACCGATGAAACGATCTTTCGCAACCTAAAAACCTACTGAACAAGTGAGTAAACTTTAATCCCTGCTTGGTGAGTTCGCAAACCGGCAATTTTAAATAAAAAGACTCAAACGCATAAATTCAAAATGGCGACCGGAACTTCTCCAGGGCGCCCAAACACAGACCGACTCACAAAACAAGACCTCATAGACACCTTTAATCAACTTAAAACTGAAATTATATCTCTATAAATGAAGCGTTAAAGCCAATAACCGAACAATTGAGGCTATGCAGGTTTCAATACAAAATGTAGCTTTAACTGCTGACACGGCCTTAGAAGCGGCAAAGGCCTTTAATGATGAGATAAGAGGCCTGCAAGAAGCAGAGACATGGGCCAGAGAGAGAATCCTAATTTTAGAACACCGTACAAGGGAAAAATATGTTAAATACAGAGGCTTCCCAGAAAAAGCTGAAAAGGATGAAGACCTCATTTCTTTCCTAACAAACTGGATGAGAGAATCACTTCAGATTGAGGAAGACAACACCCCAGTCCTGGTCAGGGCCTATAGATTAAGCTCCCCTCACTCTAAAGAACAAAAAGGCCCAAGAGACATAATAGCTGAATTCCTTGACATTAAAATGAAACACAGCATCTTGCAACTTGCAAAAAGGGCTGCAAACCTCAAATTTGAAGATCAAAATGTAGCCATCTTCCCTGATGTACCCCCAGAAGCCCTGAGCATCAGAAGGTCACTCAAGAAAATTACAAACCTCCTTAATGAGGCAGAAATAAAATACAGGTGGCTCCCAACTGGAGCTTTGCAAGTATGGCGAAATGGCACCACCCACCTTGCTGCAGATCTAGACTCTGGTGAAGCAATGTTAATAGCACTTGGCATACACACATCTCCTGTAATGGAAATTGATGCACAAAACACTAAGAAAAGAGCCCACCAAAACACACCTCCTCAATGGAGCAAACTCCCTGTGCGCAAAAGACTAAACTTATGAATAGTATTGTTTATCATGTCTTACCAACTAGGCTATATCAGTTTACTTGTTCAAAATTGATTTTTTTCTGACTTGTTAAGGTTATATTGCTCATCTGAAAACCGTTCTAAATGTTTTACTGTTGTTAATATTTATATTTGGCTAGGGAGGGGGAGTCCCGAAGAGTGATCGTAGTCCCTACACCTATGATTTTCTCCTTCAAAATGTTGCTGCTTGGGGGGGTAATAGTGATCCTTTTCACAAAGCCCTTATGGCTTGGAGGGGAGCGGATGCTCACTCCTAGGGTTCACTATGTGGGGGAGTTTGGGGGATTTCAGAGAACAGTTACCCAATGTTAACTTCAGATCCAATTGTAATAACAGGTTCAGAACAGTTGACACAAGCGTTATATCATCATAACTTATTGTCTAAAGGTAGATTTGACTTATACATGGTCAGTAGGACTGGCATTTTGACAGATAGTGTTTTAATGTATACTACGCTACTGAGGTTCAACATTGATTTCATTAACCCACCATGGAGTCCATAAAAGTTCTAACCCTTAATTGTAGGGGAATTAAAAACAAAATTAAAGCAAAAAGAGTTGCCAATGATCTTCGAGCCCAAAAAATTAACGTAGTCCTACTTCAGGAGACCCACACCAACACAGATTGCAATCTTCTGCCTCCCAAATGGTTCCTGACACAGCTGTTAGCCCATGGTGCCAACAATGCTAGGGGAGTGGCAATTTTAATTTCTGCTTCCACGAACTTTAAAGTAAACTCTTGCATGAAAGACGATCACGGCCATTTCATATTTGTCAATGGTCTTTTGGATGACCGACCCATAACCATCGCCTCAATCTACGCTCCGAATTCTAATCAGTGTCTCTTTATCCAGGAAACCCTCTCAAAATTAGACAAATTCCAAACTGGCTCAGTTCTCATCGGAGGAGATTTAATTACACCATAGATCCTCAAGTTGATAAATCCTCACCCAAGAAACCAAACTACAAATGCAAGTCGAGTTCCTTACAAAACCTTTTAGATAAGCATAACCTTGTGGACATATGGAGACAGCAGCACACGTCTGAGAGAGACTACACCTATTACTCCCCGAGATTTAAAACATACTCTCGAATAGACTTTTTGTTGGCGTCCTTGGATTTGATTGGAAAAATCACATCGTCCAGCATAGGTCTTCGAAAGTGGTCGGACCATGCCCCGGTGGTATGTACAATTGGATATGGAAACAACAAAGTAAAAACACCAAGCTGGAAATTGAACAAACTTTTATTATGTGACCCAAAAGCACAAGCTGAACTTAAACAAGAAATAATCAGCTACTTCAAAATAAACACGACAGTTGATGTGTCTTCACACACCGTCTGGGAAGCCTCGAAAGCAGTGATTAGAGGTCAATGCATCACCATAACGTCAGCCTGTAAGAAGGAAAAAAATAAAATTAAACAAGAACTGTTGAACAGCATTAAAATTCTAGAAGCTGAACACAAAAACACCTGTAGCAAAAAAGTCTACAAACACTTGTTGGACACTCGGAAACAGCTTGAAGTGTTGGAATCCACAGACATATTGAAGGACAACTTCAATACCAAGAAAAAATACCAGACTAATAAATCCAAGCACCTGAAACTGCTTGCATGGAAACTCAAAAAGAAGCAAACAGAAAGACACATAAATTGCCTGAAGAGCAACCGTAACACACTACACACAGAGACCAGTGAAATCATCAAAATCATACACTCTTTTTATGAATCTCTCTACACTTCTCACCACCCAAACCCTCAATCGATCAAGGTATCTGCAATCTATTGACTCTATTCCAACTCTAAAAAAAGAACACATGGAGATGATGGAAAATCCCATAACTCAACAAGAAATCGAATCTGCGATCAAATCCCTTAAAAACAATAAAGCACCAGGCCCTGATGGGTACATTCCGGAATATTATAAGGTGTTAAGTGATGTGCTTGTTTCTCCCCTGCTAAATGTTTGTAACAATATACTATCATCAGGTACTTTGCCACAAACCTGGCACGCAGCGAATGTCATCCTGATTCCCAAAAAGGACAAGGAACGAACGGACCCAAAGTCATACCATCCGATATCCCTCTTAAATATAGATTATAAAATTTTCACCGCAATCCTAGCATCCCGGCTTAATACCTATATTGCCGATTATATACAAAGCGACCAAGCAGGTTTTATCCCAACAAGGGATATCGCTGATAACATCCGAAAAACTATTGATGTTATACTCCACTGTCAACACACCCCAGAAGCCGAATTTCTTTTAATGGCAATTGATTTCGAAAAGGCCTTTGACTCCCTAGAGATCCCATTCCTTCTATCCCTACTCTCACATATGGGATTTGGACCTTCCTTCATCAACTCTATACAAGCCATTTATCAAAAACCACAAGCCAAACTTTTAATCAATGGAGACATCTCAGAAACAATCTTCCTTCACAAGGGAACGAGACAGGGCTACCCCTTATCACCGATCCTCTTTGTGTTAGCCTTAGAACCACTTGCATGTGAACTACGTCATAATAAAGACTACGAAGGCATTCTCATCAATGACCGCGAGTACAAATTAAGTCTATTTGCAGATGACACCATCATCTATGTCTCTAAACCTTCCTACTCCCTACCTTCAATACAAGCCTCTCTCACTTCGTTTGCCTCAGTTTCGGGCTTACAAGTAAACAACTCCAAGACACAAATTTATCCAATCAACATCTCCGCAACAACCGAAAAGCAAATTACTTCATCTTTCACATTCCAATGGATTTCGGAGAACCTACGATATCTAGGAGTCAATATACCCCGCGACCTTTCCAAACTGGCACAGAAAAACCACTCAGCTCTACATGAAGAAATCTCCAAAACTATCTGATTGGAACAAACACAACTTTTCCTGGCATGACAGAATATCAATCATAAGATCCTTCGTATTGCCCAAATATCTATACCTCTTTAGGACTTTACCTATAGGCATCCCAGAACGTCAAGTCACTAAATGGCAAAAAGAACTCAACAAATTTGTCTGGAACTTGAAACACCCCAGAATTGCCTTTTTGACGATGAAACAGACAAAACAAAAAGGTGGTCTAGCTCTACCTGACCTCAACTTGTACAGAAAAGCTTCGATCCTAACTCTGCTACTCAGACAATACCACGGACTTAACAAACCTGATTGGGAAGGAATAGAAAGACAAAACGTCACTAACACAATGATACAAGATCTTATGTGGCATGAAAAACTGAAAGAGATGGAGGCCCAAGCCTCTAACCTTTTTCTTAAGACTGCTTTAAAAACTTGGTTTGATTTCAAACCCAAACTAACAAATAAAGGCTCACAACTTACCTCCTTCACTGGTCAGCCCTGGTTCCCTCCAGCTTTCTCTCCCTCTGCATTTCAAGACTGGAAAAAAGCTAAGGTAACCAGACTCAGAGACTTACAACGTAATGGCAAACTACTAACGAAGATAGAGCTGGAATTGAAATACAACCTGAAAATCAAGTGGTTATAATATCTTCAAGTCCAAAGCTTATTTAATAGCTCAACCTTTTCACAAGCCTGCAAAATGCTACTGACAAACTTCGAAAAACTGTTATCTACCCCCCCAAAAAAGGGGCTAATATCCAAACTGTATCTGTGTCTGCTCGCCACCACCACCAAACAGATTTTACCCTACCAACATCAATGGAACAAAGACTTACAACTACAATTAACTGAAGAAAACTGGAATGAAATCTGGAAATCCCATCACAAAATATCTAAAGTTTCAAGTTTAAGAGAGGTAACTTCAAAAGTTATCACTAGATGGTACCTAACTCCCTCAAAGCTAGCACACATCATCCCAACCACTGCTCCCTACTGCTGGAAAAAATGTGGAGAAAAGGCCACCTACTTTCACAACTGGTGGTCTTGTAAAAAAATTCAACAATTCTGGACACAAATAACCACCCACATCAATATACTTACCAACCACGACATTCCTTGCAATCCGGAATTGATGCTCCTTCACCTCTGGCCGCAAGATAAACCGCCCGTAAAGACAAGAAGATTGATAAACATTTTGATAGCGTCAGCTAAATCAGTAATCACTCAGATGTGGAAAAACCCAAACCCTCCTTCAGTCACACAATGGATGCACAAAAATTGGGACATCTTTATGTTAGAAATATTTTCCATATACGACACTTCACTTCAAACCGAATGCGAATTCTACAATCCACTGAGTATATGGTCTCCATTATTGGACAAAATCCACATAGATACGTTCAATTGGGAGAATATATCGTGTGCTAATTATCAAATTTTGCAATACATTTAAACTAAAGTTTATTTTGTGACATTCCCTGATATAGCATGTTTAAAACCCCCATTAGCGATCAGTACTAGCTCCAAATTGGCCACACCGCAATTCCAAACCAAAAACGCTCTCACTCAACCTTATTGTATCTCAATAAGGCAAAAAATAAAATAAATAGAAGACTGTTCTGAACCTGTCCGCACCATATCTAATTCACTGTATCTGTAACTGTTCTGATTTCATATTGATGAATAGTCTGTTTTCTGTTCTCTGTTTCTTTGTAAAAAACCAATAAAAATTGGGGGTTTTTGTAAAAAAAACAAATCAGTATTTTTAAATTTGGATTTTGGGAAAGACAGAAGTAGTAGTATTCAAGGATTTGGGGGGGGGGGTATTTTCAGGCCTTGAGCACAGGGATTCCAGAATTATTCATGTTCTATTATTCCCTATAGGGGGACTATTTCTGAGGGGCCGGAATGGCTGTTTTGCAAACAAATGACACCAGAAACTGAAAGGAAACTAGAGCAGTCTATCCCCCAAGTCTTGAAGATCAAGGAGTCCAATTCTATAGGCTCCAGAAAAGATACCCCAGCCAATCTACTTGTCTCCTTTGTTTCCTATGGAAGAAAAGAACCCGTGCTTTCTCCAATGTAAATAAGTCAATAGACAAAGTTCAAGGTGTTGGTTTTTATTTTTAAGGCCCTTTGCGCTAATGGACCCAAATACCTTTGGGACCGCCACTCTTAGTATGCTCCCAATAGAACGTTACATTGGATACTAAAAATGTCGGTTGGCGTTCTACGACCGGAGCCAACTAACCTGGGAAGCGGCCGCAGATTTCCTCACGGAGCTCCGTCGCTTGGCTGCAGACTGCAACTTCGGGGCGCACCTCACCGGGGCCCTCTGGGACCATTTTGTCACGGGATTGAGGGAGCAGAAGCTCAAGGGGCAGATTGCGGAGAAGGAGGACGTCACCCTCGCCTCGGCCCTATCTTCTGCCATCGCTTGGGAGCGAACACACCCTGCCACAACCACGGCCCAGCAGGTTGAGCCAAATGACCCTGAGGAGCAAGAGGCCCACCGGGCCTACACAGGCCCCAAGCATCACTCTCCCGGCCAAGAACGACCTCGGGCCGCAGCAGCCGACTGTGCGAGCTGTGGCGAGAGCCACGAGAGAAAGTCATGCCGGTTCCGTGACGCGACTTGCCGGAACTGCGGGCGGACTGGCCACATCGCTCGCATATGCCGCTCCAAGGCCAAGAAGGCACC
>NW_015163721.1:35333-35503 GCF_001447785.1 Gekko japonicus | reverse complement strand
GTCCCGGGCCATTTCAACGAGGCTCTGCCGGTCGTCTTGGCTTGCGACGCCTCTCCATACGGCACTGGGGCAGTACTGGTGCATCGTCTCCCTAATGGGCGGGAGGTCCCGGTGGCGTATTACTCACGCACCCTGTTGGCGGTCGAGAGGAACTACACCCAGATTGATCG
>NW_015163721.1:32545-34535 GCF_001447785.1 Gekko japonicus | reverse complement strand
GAGGGGGACTGGGAACGCTGCATCGCCTGTTTCCTCCTGGCGCAAAGGACAACGCCCAACCCAGTAAGTGGACGCTGCCTAGCCGAACTTCGCATTCACGTCAGAGGAGTTCCAGCAGTTCCTGAGCAGCAACCTGATCAAACACATCAGGTCGGCGCCTTTCCACCCCGCAACGAACAGGCAGGCGGAAAGAATGGTCCGGACAGCGAAGGAAGCGTTGAGCCGCCTGACAGAGGGGGACTGGGAACGCCGCATCGCCTGTTTCCTCCTGGCGCAAAGGACAACACCCAACCCAGTAAATGGGCGCTGCCCAGCCGAACTTCTCATGGGCCGGAGGCCAACCACCCTGCTGGACCGGCTGCACCCCGACAGGGCTCCGGAGACACGGAACGACCCAGAACAGAGAAAAGCACCCCGCGGCTTCTTCCCAGAGGACCCTGTCTTCGCAAGGAACTTCAGAAGAGGGCCGGAATGGGTTGCGGGCCGCATCATCCACCCCACAGGCACCGTGATGTACGAGGTGTCAACAGAAGACGGGCAAGTCCTGCGGCGGCACATCGACCAGCTTCATCGGCGCCTGCTTCCGGAACATATGGACGTAGAGGAGCGGGAACACGGAGTTGGCCCAGAGTGGGGCTCCCCAGTCGCACCGGCGCAGGATCCGCCCATGGAAGAGCATCCCAACAGGGCCCCTAACTCCCCGGAGGCCACTGAGGAGGCCTCAAGAGCTGACACTCCGGAACCTGAGAGGTCGGCACCACAGGCGCTCCCCAGCACGGGGAACGGGGCCCCCGAGGTCCCTATTTCGAGCCCCAGACGATCCACTAGAGAGCGGCGGCCCCCGGCGTACCTAAAGGACTACGTGACATGGGGGGGCGAACCATGGGGGGGGGGGATGTTGTGTCCACTGGCCGCCACTAGGGGCCAGCGACTACCCAGAGCTTGACCCTGGGTGAACAATGGGAACTGGGCTCCTGGGCTCTCCCACAGGGAGCCAATAGAAACATGGGAGGGAAATTGGAACCCCCCAATGGGATCCAGGGGTGTCCCCTGGATATGTAGATAGCTGGCCTCCTAGCTGTTTGTCTTTGTCTTAGTTGGGTATGAGTCAAGCGTGCAGCATGTTATGGGAGCTGAGTGGGCCTAGCCATGCGGTCAACCCACTACACAATATAAGGGGAGGGCCAGACCTGTAGATATGAGGGGTAGAACCTGGGGAGGGCAGGGTTTGGGGTGCAGAGGAACCCCAGCAGGGTATAATTCTATAGAGTCCATTGCCCAAGGAAGCCATTCTTTCCAGGAGAACTGATCTTGGAGATCTCTAGGTGCTGCCTGGAGGTTGGCAATACTAAGGGGAGGGCCAGACCTGTAGATTTGAGGGGTAGAGCCTGGGTAGGGCAGGGTTTGGGGTGCAGAGGAACCTCAGCAGGGTATAATTCTATACAGTCCATTGCCCAAAGCAGCCATTATCTGTAGGAGAACTGATCTTGGAGATCTCCAGGTGCTGCCTGGAGGCTGGCAATACTAAGGGGAGGGCCAGACCTGTAGATTTGAGGGGTAGAGCCTGGGGAGGGCAGGGTTTGGGGTGCGGAGGGACTTCAGCAGGGTATAATGCCCAAAGCAGCTATTGTAATAGCTGGGAAATTTTCTGTAGGGGAAATGATGTGCTGTGGCTGGGGAACACGGTGATTTCTGGGAGCTCTCCAGGCCCCATAGGGAGATTGGCAACTTCAGTGACCATTTAAGGGACGATTGAAGAACTGGGATGTGAAACAAAACTTAATATGTTTAGATCAATATTAAGTCAAATGATGTTATCTTTAGATTGTAAGGATAAGAAATTGATATAGTTGATGATATGAAGTAATTTGGAGCAGGGGTGGAAGCATTGCGGGAAGCCATTGGAGGGAGGGGAGGAACTGGGAATGGGGTAGACAATTGATAGAATGAAATGATTTAATTTTATATGTTGTATTCCTGAGAAAATAAA
>NW_015163721.1:13797-30303 GCF_001447785.1 Gekko japonicus | reverse complement strand
CCACCCCCACCCACTCCAGGGCCGACATCCGGCCGCAGGGTCCGTTTCCCCCCACTCAACCCCACTCACTCCAGGGCCGGCGACTGGAGGTGCAAGCCTCCGGCTGCCGGGTCCGTTTCCACCCCCCCCACTCCAGGACCGGAGACAGGAGGCAGAAGCCTCCGGTCGCCCACTCCCTTCCCCTCCCCCACCACCCACTCCCAACAGGCACTGAGGGGAATGTAGGGTTGCCAGCTCTAAGGAGGGAAATACCTGGAGGTTTGGGGGGTGGATTCTGTAGAGGGCAGCATTGGGCGGGGGGGGGGCGGAAGGACTCAGCAGGTATAATGTCATAGGGTCTACCCTCCTAAAGCAGTCATTTTCTCTAGGGGAACTGATCTCTGTCATCTGGAGATCAATTGTAGCAGTGGGAGATCTCCAGGTCCCACCTGGAGATTGGCAACCCTAGGGGAAAGTCAGCTGCACAGCAGGGGGTTGAAGAGAATGGTTTGATGGCTGCTGGGCCAAGATTGGCAACAATAGTTCCCCAGGAGCCCCATCGTAAATGCACCAAACAATTCCTCAAGATTTTCCAAAACACTACTCTGTTTTGGGCTCCTGGGGAACTTTGAAGTAGCACCAAAGCTTTAAGATCTCTCCAGCTGTCACCTGGAGACTGGCAACAGCTTGTCTGGAGTGTGGGCAGCATGGCATTGTATCTGTCTGAGGTCCCCCTCTTCCTCCTCCTCCTCAGATCCCACCCTCAGCAGGCTTCATCCCTAAAATATCCTGGAAGTTTCCAACCTGGAGTTGGCAACCCTATGTCCTGGAGTTCGAACCTGGAGTTGGCAACCATCAGCCAACGTTTATCTGCCTGTCTGTCTTTACAACCCCCCCCCACACACACACACACAGCCTCTGCCTAGGGAGCAGCTGACATCATTCTCCTCTCCCAACTGAAAATTCCAACTGCCTTGCGGGGGGGTGAGTTTGAGGTGTGGAATGGAGTGTAGTCCAATCAGCTTCCATATGTAAATGACCTTGGAACGCTGGTCGGGACTGCACAAAGCAGCCAATGAACCCAGCCAGTGTCTTCCGAGTGGCAGTTTTTTCGGCCTAACACTAAAGGGGCCAATTTTAGAATTCTGGCACCCACTACTCTTTTATAATAAGGGAGAGATAGAGAAGAGAGATTAGCTTCATGACACCTGTTGGAATTGAATTAGAAAAGCTGTATATCTTTCTGTATTAGTTTATGGACTTGGTAGGTAAACTGCATTCGTGGTATGTATTGTGTGCAATTATTTTGCATTTTCATAATGATTTGGTTATATATTATTGTTACTATAGACTTCCACATTTGTAACTTTTGACATCTGTAAGACCTGAAGAAGGCACATGAAACAGGATTATTTTTACTGGTCACTGTAGTCTTTCAAGCCTCAGTTCGTCTCGCCGTTTTGTGAAGTCCTGTGCACTTTAATATATGAACTAGTGTAGACATTAAGCTGGGCTGGTGTATAGTTTGTATATTTTGTTCTTTGTACACTAAGTTATATTGTGCAAAATGTGTTAGGCTCTCATAGCCTTTTCTAATTGTTCAACTACAACACAGAGTTCGGTATTTTTCTTTGTTCTGGTAATATACAATTTCAATTTTTGGAAGTACTAGCATTCTTTATTGTTGATGAATGTTTACATTCAACTGTAAGGCTTTTGAACTTGATCTTACAGGGTGCTTTAGTTGTTCCATATACTCTTGCACACCCTGATCCTTCAGTTTTGTTAACAGGCCTATCGTATAGGCAGCATCCAGGTCACGGTGTATTTATGTCATTTTATCAGCAAATACATCACAAACATGTCACTACTAACTGTCAGTTCATGAGACACTTTGATTTAGGAGTCAGCAGGTATCAAGATACTTTAAACAGTTTGGAGGGTTTTGAGGTAACTGATACAAGGGTTCCAGAGATTGGATGTGTCATAAAGTAGTAAGAAAAATATTTAATTTTTTGAAAGTTTTACTTTATTTGTGAAATAGTAAAATGTTAACAAGTTTTACCTAGGTATTGGTGCTATTGTATTATTCAAGACCTGACTGTATAACTTATTTCAGGTCACTGATTATTTACGACTACAGTATTAGAAGACGTATAAGAGGCGGGACCCGCGATACTCGCGGGGGGGGGAGCTCCACACTTCTGAAGCAGAGGAGGAAGCAGCAGGAGGAGGTAAGTTCCCCCCCATCCTGCCAGTCTGCCCGGACCTCGCTCTTCCCCCCCCCCGCCTGGCTCCGAAGCAAGGGCCGAGTGGCTGTTAGCCGCCCGGGCCTCGCTCTCCCCTCCCAGCTCCCAAGCGAGGGCCAAGCAACTGTTAGTCGCCTGGGACTCGTGCCCCCCCGGCTCCCAAGCGGCAGCAGCGTTCAGGGAGTTTGCAGAGCATCCCCTGCGCATGCGCAGGGGATGCTCTGTCACTTTTGGGGGGTTTTAAGTATCCCCCCGATATTTTTTCACGTTTTCAGATTTTTGTGCACACCTGGGGACCGCCCCACATGTGCACAAAACTCTCCCTCCCCTCCAGGTGCCCCCGATGTGCAGAAATAAGTATCCACACACCAGGGGGCAACTTGGCTATTAGATATATAGATATGTGCTTCATCCATCACATACATGGCCCCACTGGTGGACCTCCTGATGGCACCTGGTATTTCTGGCCACTGTGTCACACAGAGTGTTGGACTGGATGGGCCTTTGGCCTGATCCAACATTGGCGTCTCCTATGTTCTTATGTACACATCAAACGTCACATAATAGCCTTCATTTCAACTCCCTGCAACCTATTTTCTCAATGAAGATTGCTCATGTTTTCAGATAGGCTCATTAGTCTTTTTTTCCATATAAAGTATTAAAGATCTAAGAATATATAAATAATGGACAGCCAGTGTGCTGTACTGGTCAGACTAGGATCTACAAAATCCAAGTTCAAATCCCCTGCCATGGAATCTTCCTGAGTGACCATGGGCCAGTCAGACACCCTAACCTACCTTGTAGGGTTGTGAGAATAAAACGGAGGACAGGAGAAAGATGTACAGCGATGAACAAGATTCTGCAAAAGTCAAATGCTCTGAAGCATTTAAAGTGAACACTTTGAAGTATTGAAGTAATTATGTGGAGGAAACAATATGAAAACTGATTACATTTGGTTGGATCATACCCCAAACAAACTATTTAATAATAGATGTGCGAGTCTTTTGCCAGGAAGGAAACCACTCAATCTAGATGTGCTCACACACTCTTAATATTTAGCACAAAATCCCTTGCTATTCTTTATTCTTACAAAGCCCCTTCAGTCATTGACACACACAAAAAGGCTTACCATAGCACTGGTAAACAATTATATTCAATCAGATCACATTACAAATCATCATAATATTGCAATTATTTGACTGTTTTCGGCTGACTTGAATGGGAATCAAGCAGCTACATTCCCAACTCACTGTTTTGTTATAAAATCAATTAGTTTGAGAGTTTCATAGGATTTCCTACAACATTAGACAAGTGCTATATTGTTCCTTCAGGCAAAGAGACCACATAATGCCCACAAGCAGCTAAGAATGCTGATACACAGAAAGTAAAATCCTCTTCCTGTAAGCAAACAGTTTTTGTGATAATGCATGATTAGATTATCCACAAATATTTCAAACAACATCTTATTAGATCCTCTCTATTGAGGGTTTGGGAAGAATCTAAAAACAATTTCTACACCAAGATACCAAAATGGGTTGCTCCATTAGAAGTCTTTACAAACCCTAATTTACTTCAGGAAGAAATAATCTTAAAATATGAAGACTTACTAGGCAGTAGAAACGAACTAAAACCAATAGAAACTTTAACATGGTGGTAAAAAACACAAATTGAATCAAGATATAGCAAGGATAAGTCGATAGGCTTTTATGAAAAAATAACAGAAATAGATAAGATATTGATGTATGCTGATGAGAAATTGATTAAGAAACTTTATGTATTACTTTTAGATAAAAAGACTGTCACAAACCACATTACCTCTCCACGTCACCAGGTTTGGTTTCAAGGAACAAAAGCACAACACATTCACAAAAATACTTGAGAGAGTCTAAACTCACACAAGTTCAGGGTAGTCTGCCACAAGGTCTTTTAACAGTTCCCAACAGTCCAGGAGCAAAAGACCAAATCTCACGACTAGCTCTGGAACAACACACGAAGTCAGCTCTGCAGGGTGTGGCTGCAGTCTGAGTTCAGAACAAAACAAATAACTTCTTTGGTAGTAGTAGTGGTCAAGAGTCTAAGGCAACAGGATTTAGGCTTTAAGATTTGTTAAAGACATAAACCACAACACAGTTAAAAAATAATTTAGTTTATTTAGGTGCAAGTATATTAAAACAGGACAAGACTGTGAAGGTTGAAAATAACAAAAGCTTTGCTTATCTAGCACTAGCTAAAACATAACACAGAGTTTCAAAGTTACCTTTCCAGGTTTCAGAGATGCAGAAGTGCAGCATACAAGATGTTCAGTCCTTAACCCATCAAGGCAAAGTCATAATGGAATGCCATACTGGGTTGGTACTGAGCTACTGGCCCACGCTAGGTTCAGTAGCCACAGACAACCTCCTCATAACTGAACTCGGTCTTATTTTATAGAAAAAGGGTCTCTCAATGGATCAGGCCTATACCCAATGAGAGGCCAGAAAAGTGATGTCAGTCCTCTAAGTTGCTAGGCAAGTGGCATCCCATAATGATCTTTGCACCCCATAATGATCCTTACGTCCCATAATGATCTTTACATACCATAATAATACCCATCCCATAATACTAAGAGCAGAGGGGGTCAGAGAGCCATTCTGCAGTTATAGCCTCTGATACCCCTACCCACTGGTGTCGCTAGGTCAATCAGTTGGAATGTGCCTAATTGGTTGGTAACAGGATGGTACAGCTCTCTTATCAGTCACAGCTGCAAGCAATTTCACAAAGTCACTATGTGCCTCTTCATGCTATCTCTGTCTCTGGGGAGACTTTCTGTTTCTTTTCTTTCTTTCTTTTCAAAGGATGTCAAAGGATGAGATGGCAAAGGATGTGAAAATTACAGAGCAAATAAGAAGATGAAGAAAAGAGTGATGGATGTGGAAACAACACAAAAACTTCAGGAAACTCGTTTGTTACAGCTTCAAATGGAAAAAGCTAACATGACTCTCAGATTTCAGGGGGTGCCAGAAATTGAAAAAGAAGATTTGAAGAAGACTCTGGGAGAGATCATTGCTTCAGTAAAAGACATGGATGAAATAGTAAAAGACATGGAGGCTGCCTATTGGGCATACTCCAATTATATTAAAAAAAAAACCTGCCTGGAGAGATTGTGGTGAAATTCACAAGAAGACAGACCAGAGATGCTGTATTAAAGGCAACTTCAGCAAATCCACTGACACGTGGGAATACAATCATAAAGACTTTTAAAGATATTCCATTTGAAATTCGTCAAAAGAGGAAAGGCTGCAAGGAACTGATCTCATTTCTATAAACTACTGGAATTCAGTACAGGTGGGCAATTCCTGAAGGTGTAATTTTTAAAGTCAACGATAAAAGAGAGAAGATTGACTCCATCTTTAAAGCTAAGGAATTTTTGAAACATCAGCTTGGGCCAGAGGAAGAACTTAAAGATGAAGAAACCAAGTCAAGTGACTGCTACTTCGGGAACGGACGAGGACTCTGCGGGGAAAGCGGGTGCGGGAGCGGGAGCAACGAAAACTGTGTATGATTTTAGGGATAGAAAATCAAAGTAAGGGCAGAAGGACTCTGTAAATTGCTCTTTGAAGTAAAGAAGATGCTCAAGAAGTACTCTCACAAAGATTAACTCACTAATATAGAAGCTGTGTTAAACAAGAACTTCACAAGTATATTGTATCACTAACACTTGTATTATTAACATTTAGATTAACATGGAAAGGATCTCCTATTTTTGGGTTTTTAGTTAGTGTTGGTATCTTTCCTTTATCCTTAGTTGTAGTCCCCCCTCCTATATTTTTCATTGTAGTTAATAGTCTTATAAAAATAATGAAATACCCTCTTGGGTGTTTCAAAAAATAAATAAATCCTGATATTATTGTCCCCAATTTTCAAGGGTGTTCCCAAAGTTGCTTTCAAAATAGCATCTCTCACATTTCTCTTCGAGAATCTGACCACTATTTCCCCAGGCAGATTATTTTTCTTGATATATGATGAATTAGATCAGTAGACCACATCCATCTCGCTGCAAAGATACTCCACTGTTAAATCTGTCATTGGGGCTATTGCTTCACTCAACCATTGCTTCAGATTCTCTCCTCTAAATTCCGGGACCCCTTGGAACCGAAGGACCAAATTTGCTTTATCCATTTGTAGCTGTAAGAGTTTTGTCTCTACTGTGGCTTGCTTCATTTCCAGCTTTTGCACCTTTTACTTAACTTTTTTAGTAGTGACGTCCATTTCTTTCACCTTCTCTCCCATTTGCTCTGTTGCTTTTAAGGATTGAGTCAGTTGCATCTGCTGTGCTGCGAGACTGCCCAATTACTGACAGTTGTTGTTTAATGCCAGTGATCTCTTCCAGCAGGGGTTCAGGGAGTCAGCTAAGAGTTTTGAGAGCTCAGTGACCTCATCCGTTCGAGGACTAGCCCCTAGTTTCGATTTCAACAGCTTCTCTTTTTCCTGTTTCTTCCCCGCCATCTTTTTGGATTTGTTTACTTTTCAAAGAAGTTGTTAAAGTCTCTGATATTCGCCCGAATGCTTTTCTGCACTCTGGTAAGTCTCTTAAAACAGTTTTAATTGCTTATTTTTCTGCTCCCCCCTCTTTCCTTCCATGTTTCGTCTATGTGTTTGGGAGGAATCCCTCCCAGGGATCCCTCCCCCGCTCACTTTTCTGTCGCTCTTTAGGGGGGGGGACAGTTTCTTTTTATATCTTCATGCTCACTTCAACCCGACTCACAGTTCATTGTTGGCCATTCGGCCTCGCTCGTCATCATTTATTTCGCCCGATCTCCAACACTTGTCCTGGTCAGCAGCACTCGTACTATGCGGTCACTCAGCGGCAGGACCTTCGGCGTAGAGGGGTGCCTCAATTCACTGGCTTTCAGCCATCGAAGAGGTTGCCCCTCAAAAGCCCCCTGGCTGGGAGCCTTTTACCAAGGCTCCGGAGGGTAGTGACCTGTTGGACCCCCTCCCACACGCTGGTGTGCAGTTTACATCCCCGGGACATCCGGGAGATGTGTCTGCCTGCGTGTCGCCATAAGCTGGAAACGAGACTTTCTGTTTTTGGGGAAGTTTTACAACAGGCCTCGACTGAAGCCTGAACCATAGATTTCAAACAGACATTGGCATTAAGAAAGCATTTTCTTAAGCCCTCTAGGATGTCCTACTGTTTCTCCATATGGTTACCTATTCTAGAATACTTGTTGTCTCAAGGGGAAATTCCCCAATTGGTGGTTGATCTTGGAACAGAATGTTTTCTATGTCTTACTATGTGATTACACAGATATAACTCAATATAGGTCAGATAGTCTGAGTACCGTTTACCTACCCAGTGATCTAATATGTTGTAATGGGTTTTATTTTATATTACGAATTGTATGTATACTAATCTATTCAAACACAATGTATGTTGCTTGTTTGTTAATGCTTAATAAAATGTTAATTGAGAAAAAAGAAAGCATTTTCTTTACAAAGACCCAAGATGAAATAGTCAGAAATGTTATGATAAAGGGGGCCAAAACTTGGGTCATAATATTGAGTTGGACCAATGGTCACAGGTGTGGGAAAAAATGTAAAAATTACTAAAGCAATTTCATATAAGGAAAATATTTATAGGCCCCTGTCACATGGGCCAGATAACGCGGGGAGGAGGCATGGCAAAAGGAGCGCGCTGGGGCGATCAGACGGAGACAGTCCATCTGTGGCCTGTGGCAAACCGTTTGCTAGTAGCTCGTGGGTGGTACTTTTTAACTCCGGATCTACAGCAGTAAGCTACGGGCTGGGGACGGGTGGGCGACGCTTCCCAGATGTTTCCGTATGATTTAATCAACCCATTTAATCAACCCAGAAGTCACACCTCTCCCAAGGCAAATTCGCCGTGTCACCAGGACCCTAAAATGTTTTATAGTTGGTATATTATGACTGATAAAATGGCAAAGATTTATCCCAATTGCTCAAATGTATGTTGGAAGTGTCAAAACAATGTTGGATCATTTTACCATATGTGGTGGTTATGTGATAACGCAAAAAATATTGGGTCTGGATCCAAGCATTTTTACAAAAAATGTTAAAATGTTATGTATCCTGTGTTCCAGAAATATTTTTGTTGAATATCCTACCTGAAAACTGTAAAAAACATGACTCTTATCTTATACTACATGTGATTACAACTGCTAGAATACTTTATGCTAAATATTGGAGAAGAACAGAAATACCTTTGAGAGAAGAAATCTTAAGTAAAATTTTGGAAACTGTGGAGACGGACAAACTAACATTAACTTTGAAAGGACAACCAGAGTCTACATTTGATAATACATGGTCAAGATTCTATAAGTGGTTTGAAGATTATAACAAATAAATCATACAGACATGTAAAACTTTCTAAGGACATACAAAGTACAACTCTGATACATTTGCAAGAGATATACTTAATGTTATAAGGTGAATTATATAAACATACAACTAATTAGACATGAGTTTGTTAAACAAGGAACTGTAAGAATAATTATGTATGTTTTGTCTTTATGTATGTTTTGTCTTTAAAAATTAAAAAGTTACCAGATTATCTAAGCACTGCACATTGTGCTAACATTAGCATTATTCTTAATTATACAAAGCATTCCAGACTGCAGACAACTGAAGTGGGTACAAATTGTCCTAATATAGGGTAGAAGTATGATTTCCTCCTGTATTCCAAATTATTTCCATACTGGAAGACAGAAGCCATATGAGCCAAAAACAAATATTCAAAATAAACAAACAAAACTGGCTTCCATATTTTTGACCATCATGTGAAGTTAATTCTGAACCCCCTGGGAAGCATACATTTGATGGCAACTTCCAATTTGTTTCTCCTTAATATGTGAAATAACCTAAAAATAAGATTACTACATTGCTCAGTTGACCAGGTTAACCATAATCTGGGTAGGGTTGCCAGTTCTGGGTTGGGAAATTCCTGGAGATTTTGGGGGTGCAGCCTGAGGAGGGTGGGGTTTGGGGAGGAGAGGGACCTCAGAGGTAGGGATGCCAGGTCTGGGTTGGAAAATACCTGGAGACTTTGAGGGTGGATCCGTGAGAGGAAGGGGTTTGAGGAGGGGAGGGGCCTCAGCATGGTGAAATGCCATAGAGTCCACCATTCAAAGCAGCCATTTTCTCCAGGGGAGCTGATCTCAGTCAGTTGGAGATGAGTTATAAAAGCAGGAGGTCTCCAGGCCCCACCTGGAGGCTGGCAATCCTACTCAGAGGGGTATAATGCCATGCAGTCCACCTTCCAAGGCAGCCATTTTCTCCAGAGGAACTGATCTTTGTAATATGGCGAGCAGTTATAAAATACCAGATTTCTAGCCACCACCTGGAGTTTGGCTGCTCTAATTCTGGTGTGTAAATTGATACCTGTTTGGCCCAATAGCTGGCCTGGCTTCCCAGATTTCATTTTTAAAAAGTTTCTAGCAGTGCCTCCCTAAGAAAACATTCCTGGTAGCAAATCCAATGAGTAGACCTTAAGGTTCTGAGAAGAACTGCTTGGAATTACTTCTAAATCGGGAGCAAGAAAGCAAGGTGTACAGACATTCTTGTAGAGGAAAGAGTCCTGTTCCACCTTCTCTTTATTCTGTCCAATGAGGGAGGTCATGGCTGTACTTGAGACATATGCTTTTCCTCATGCTCTTCCTAGTGCAACAAGCAGCAGCTTATGGTTGTCAGTGTCCAAGCTGGACCCGGAGTTCTTCCAGACTTACGACTGATCTCCAGACAATGATACCATTTCTCCTGGAGAAAATTACAGCTTCAGATGGTGAACTGCATGGCATCTGCCTTTTCCTTTCCCAGACAAACTTTATGGTTGTCTCAGAAGAGAGATTGAGCTAATTTAGGCATAAGAAAAAGAGCAGGTAAATAGGTTGTTTTGTGGTGTATTTATTATATATATATTACAATGGAACAGTCTGTTTCCTCAACTTATATTTGTGTATGTTTGTTTAGTCTAATAGAGGGAGTCTCTGCTCATTAGCTCTTGTTCTTAGTTAGAATAGTAGACTGTATGAGCTCCCTTGTCCTAAAACAAGTCCTTGTATCTTCGTTCTAATAAACAAATGTTGTTTTGAATACGCCCATCTCAGCTGTGTGAACCTAAGCATGGTGACTTCAGTGAGTATCTTATGCCTGATTTGCAAGCCAAAGGGAATATCACTGTTTTCTATTATCCTTCCCAACATCTTTATGGTAGTTTATAGGAAGATATGTAAAACAACTGGGAGATAACACGACAATTGTGATCTGTTTGCATATTAGAAAATATGAAGATTAAGTTGCATGGCTTTGTACCCTCATATTTGTGAGACCATCTCTCCATCTGTATTTCACCACAACAGACTCACTCATCTGAACGGGGCCTTCTGCAGGTACCAACCTGCAAATGGGCAAAATCAAGAATGGCCTGTACATGTCTTCTCTGTTGTAGCTCCCTCCATATGGAATAGTTGGCTTGAGGAGGTGAGGAAGGCTCCAACTCTTTTCACTTTCTGCAAAGTATGCAAAGCTGAATTATTCAAGAAGTCTTTTCTATACAGGCAACAGTGTAACACTGCATGAAATGATTCACAAAGTTACTTGGACAAATTATTAGGGAGTGTATAGTTTGCTGTAAGCTGTGTATACTGTGTGTATAGTATGTTTATACTGTGTATAGTTTGCTGTACTATGCAGTCGTGCATAGTACAGCATATTAACATTTATGCTTTCCTTCATTTCTCTCTCTCTCTTTTTAAAAAAGATTTCTGGTTGGTTCTACAATCCAAATACTATTTCAGTGTTTACTGAATGTCCAATCATATTGGTTGTATTGATTCACTCTGTGTAATCTGCCTTGAGTCCCACTGAGAAAGGTGGCCTATAAATAACATAAATAAGAAAAATTTGGGAGCTTGAATATGACACTCCATAGGGTTGTCATCCAGCAGCTGGCAACCAGCAGGAGTCTACAGGGGGGGGGCAGGGACATGGTGAGCACTATCACCACAACAGTGTTTCATTACTTCCAGGGCAAATTGGAAGTGATGTCATGCTACTCTAGGAATTGCCAGAAACTCTGTGGCAAAACCATAGAGTTTCTGGTGATACTTAGGGCAGAGTGATGTTGCTTTTCTGTGGAAGTGACATAACACCATTGTGCCAATGGCAATTTTATAAACTTGTGGGATTTTTAAAAATAACTTATATTTATTAGTTTTCACACACACGTAACAAGTACTTCTTATAAACTGATGGAAGTAGCTGAAATCGATTTGTTTGTTATTACAGGGGGAAAATGAGGAAATTTTTGTTGAAAGATGGTTGGGATTGTACAAATGGTTAGAAACTGATTAAAGACTCTAAAATGTATGTATTTAACTTGTGTGTTTTTTTATGCCAGTGAACAGACCAGTGGTGGACAGTGGGAGACATGGCAATCTTACAATTCTACCGTAACTGATTATGCATTCAAGAGTTTGAATTACACCTAATAAATTCAAATAAGGAGAAACTTAGTTACTGTGTAATAACTGTTTATGCTTTGGAATGGTGATCTTCCTTATGGACAACAATTCAATCTTTTTGTTATATATTAGAAATCCTATTCCTGTAGAACTATGCATTTCTGGGTGATGAGAGGGGCTAATGGGGGAGATGATTACTATTCATACCTCAGTTCATTCTTAATCACAGCCTAGAATTTCACAAGGAGCGGAAAATTGACAGTGGCTTCTGCAGCAGGGCCCGGAACAATTATGACTTGATTTATAAGGAGCCACTTAGCTACACATTTAAATATAGTCATCTAACAGATTTGGGGGAGTTTTCAGATAATCAAAATGCCACAGATTTAGCAGGTTTAATTTTTGCCCCATCCCTGTGAGCTTGAACTCTGATTGTAATTACAGTTTCATACTCTCCTCAATGACATTATTTTATCAGAGTGCACCACTGTATCAGAAGTTACAGCCTGATGATACGAGAGGGAAGCAATGCTTGTCTTGGGGAGCAATGAACAGACCATAAAATGAGCTAAATACTATGCAGAACATAGAGGCAATCTCTGTTTCTTGGATTTAATGAGTTCTGTGTATTTCACACATAAGATCTAACTGCTCAAGGAACTCTCTTTGTGTAGTTCCTTGGAGTTTGGCTCCCAGCTAAAAAATGGGGCCTTCATTCATGTAGCCATAAAGGAAATACAAAGAAGACCACCAAGCATCGAGACTGGACTTTCTCCCTGACTTACACAGGCTGTGGTAGTTAGTCATGACCCTTGCCCCAGCCTTTGGGCTGCCAGCCTCCATGGCAAGAGGGCCTGCATCACTGGGACAGCCACTGCATAACTCCTACACATCACCAAGTAGCCACTTTAAGGAGCTGCCAGCAGCACCTCCAGCTATGGTTGCCAGGTCTGACTTGGGAAATATCTGAGGACTTTGGGGTGGAGCCAGGAGACTTTTGTGATGTCATATCCTGTGATGTCACTTCCAGTCAAGTGATGTCACTTCCCAAGCTCTACCTCCTTCCAATGATGTCACTTCCAGCACACTACACCAAAACCCGAGCTCTTCCTGTGATGTCACTTTCCGGGCATTCCCCCAAACCTACCTCTTTCTTTGAATTCACTTCCTTCTTTCAAAATTCAAATTTAAATACACTGTCATATATCCAAGTCAAGCTACACTACCTAAATGGAACATCTACATGCAGAAGCAGTATATCTCTAAGTTCATGCCACACTACCTAAATGTTAATTCCAACTACAGAGGCAGTATACTGTTAGCCAAATTGCTTAATGTATTAATCACTATGGGAATTATGATATTTAAGAGCAATTGGCATCTAAGGGGACACAAGCCTATGTATATAGAAGTCCCACCTTTTCCAGTAAAACCAAGAATAAATGCAGAAACCAAGTTATTTTAGAGAAATGGGTTCTTTACTGAGAGTTCTTCACAAACATACAATAAATTCAAACACACTCGCAATTACACAGGCTTAAGAAATATAGATAGAAAGGGATAGCGACATTTGCTTGAGCAGGTAAAAACATTGATTGGGTGATACTTGCGTGTCCTGAAGAGATGAAGTGATCCACAGGAAAAATGAGGAGACTATAAGGAAATAATGGTCATATTCTGAACCAGCAGAACCCGTGACTCTGGGCAGCATTACACTGAGAGTCAGCAGGATGGGGCAGGGTTTGGGTATGGAGAGAGAGAGAACACATGGCCAGGCTCTTTTATGCCCTCTTGGGGCTTTGGGGGTGGGCTTCACTGACCACCTCCCTTGTGCCATCCCCTTGGAGGTGGGCTTTACTGGCCACCTCCCTTGTGATGTCCCCTCGGTCCATCCCCCCTCCCTGATCCATCCCCCTGGAAGTTTCCTAAAAAAAATCGGTTGCAGGAGAAACTGGTTTTGCAGGAGGATGGGGCAGGATTGGGCAATGTTGAATCTAATCACTTTACCAGTGGGCACCTTTGGAGAACAATAGAGGCAGTATACTGCATACTACTTGCACAGTCCAGGGGTATTGTCTTTTAATGGTTCTGGCTGATGAGTTTATGATTCAGCTGGGCAGTCGCAGTCTGGCTGATGAGCTGATTGATGAGTCAGCCATCTTATTCCTTCCTGTCAGAGGCTCCCTTTGTTATGCTGTGGAGTCTAAATGCATCATCTGGTGGGGTGGGGGTTGCCTGCATGTTGAAGGAAAGGTTTTGCTTATGGAGTCTCT
This sequence comes from Gekko japonicus, assembly GCF_001447785.1. Taxonomy (NCBI): domain Eukaryota; kingdom Metazoa; phylum Chordata; class Lepidosauria; order Squamata; family Gekkonidae; genus Gekko; species Gekko japonicus. The sequence continues at coordinate 16,323 of NW_015163721.1, read as the reverse complement.
TCAGGATTTTAAGTCCCTTTTGCAGAATGTGGTGTTTTTCCATAGTACAGGGTTACTGGTTTCTGTGTGTTCTCTGTGTTTAGGGAGCTGGTCTCTCTTCTTGCTGTGCTGAAGGTATGAGAGGGCAGGTAACCACTGGCTCATCATCTCAGGAGAAGGCTATTCCTCTGCTGGCATGTGTCTGCAGCTGGCATCACTTTTGGGTTACCACACAGTTCAGTCCCTTTTGCATACTACTTGCACAGTCCAGTTTTTATCACTTATTTACCATAAGTCCATAAGAGTGCTATAAGCGCCTTGCAGGGCAACAGTACCTCCAACTTCAAGCCACACTACCTAAACGGAACCTCCACACGCAGAGGCAGTATACCTCCAAGTCAAGCTACACTATCTAAATGGAACCTCTAAATGCAGAGGCAGTATATCTCTAAGTTCAAGACACACTACCTAAATGGTAACTCCAAGTACAGAGGCAGTATGCCTCCAAGTCAAGCCACACTACCCACAATTACAAATGCCAGAGTGTGCATAGACCAGAGGCAGGGACACTTGGAGGGAAAGGCAGATCAAAGCACTATAAGAGAGTGGGAGCAAGTGTTGCTGTTGCTTCTGACATGCCCAGAATATATGTGTTTAATTCACTCAAAGTCTTGCTCACTCTCACCCATACTACCATGTCTAATGATGGCTATAAATTTACTGACCCCAAAATTACAAAATAGCTAGCACACTTGTAGAACTCTCAGGCTGGGTGTTATTACTAAAGAAGCAAAGGTGGGCATTTTACAGAAATGTAGTTTACCTAACAGTAATTTTGGAATTAAAGCAAACTTTCTTCATGGCTCATGAGATTGTATGTGTGGGATGAGGGAATGTGGTGTCAGTGTATGTGTATGGAGGCATGTTATAAGTTTGTAATGACACTGAAAAAATAATACTTGAGCCTTGCCTTCAGAGGAACTGATAGCAGTCTGAAGATCAGTGCTAATTCCAGAAGAACTCCTATCCCCACCTGGAGGTTGGCAACCCTAACCCTTTGCCACTCACTCACTCAGCCCAACCTACCTCATAAAGTTGTTGACTCAAACACATTGCTGACCTGAGGGGGAGAAAAGAGAGCTACAGGGCCTCCAGCCACCTCTTCAACATCTCCCCTCCCTCCAGTTTTTAAAGTTAAGACAAATTTCCTCAAAATGTCCCGGCAAGCACATACCAAGACTAAGCTGAATATCAGGCTACTGAAGATGTCAAAGGAGAAAGGTTCAGATGGCAGGCTAGCAAGGAGACTACTGATTTTCTCTAGACTGTGGAGAAGAGGAAGAACAAGGGATCTCTCATCTCTCTCTGAATATGAGGACTTTGCCAGTGCTGGGGATCAGTTGGAACCACGGAGGCAGACTGGGAGGACCAAGCATTTGCATTCCCACACATCCACTGATGGCCAGGAGAGGCAGTGCTGAAGGGTGTTATTCCACTGTTCCCTTACGAAAAAAATATTGCTACAATTGCTAACCATCTTATTGGCTTAACTAGCCTGATACCAATGCTTTGCTACGGTATTTAAGATACGTAAATCCAGTTATAATACTGATGATGTGAAATTTGAAATGTGATATTTGTTGTAGGAATTCTAATGGAGAAGATTGTAGTGTAAGAAATGAAGTGAGACATACGTATTTTTTTCCTCTCTACTGAAGGACCTCTCTGTAGACCACATTGGTGGTTCTGCCCTCAGGTGCTAGGATCACCAGGCTGCTTGATGAGCTCATTCTGGAGCAGGCAACATAGAACTGTCCATTTAAGAAGCAGTCGTCTGTTAAGTCAGCTCCTGCCACCTTCCACGAAAGTGATGGCCTCTCTACTTGTGTTCCTGGATTGTTTTGCTCATATGGAGACTGTGTTGTTTTGAGCACCTAAGGGTTATCTTGCTGGTACTTGGCCTGTGCAGCTTAGTGCCTTGCAGGAGTACTATGTACAAATGTCTTTGCCGCATTCCTAAATTGCCTCTTCCTTGTAGCATTGGTGTATCTGTCTCGACATTTGCCAGGAGCTTTCTTGGGGGCAGTAAGAGGTGAGAAGTGTGAGGGGGAGTTGGTGTGAGGGAGTGGTGATGTGGTGGACATTTCTTCAGGTTCATGAGGGAGGCACGCATAGAAATGGTTCCTAGAAGTGTCCTTTACTATCTCCCCATAAACATTAATTAACTCAATTGCCATGCTGGCTTTTTTGAAAAATGTCTATTCAGGAGTCTTGAATAGCTGATTTCTGTAACTGTCCTTAACTGTCTGCAGTCCCTTCTAACTGTGTTTTTACCTCAGGACATTGAGATCCACAGCTGAGCAGAGGTAGGTAGGTGCAAAGTAGGCAGGTTTTATCTCAGAACTCTGAACTACACAATTGACCAATCAGGAGAGGGGGCAGGCAAGGAGGCAGCAGCCTGCCAGGCACATGGAAAATAATTGGGGGAACACATTTTGCCCCTTTTTTACCCTGTTAGGGGTCATGTTTCTCAGAAATCTCTTTGGG
>NW_015163721.1:8219-13630 GCF_001447785.1 Gekko japonicus | reverse complement strand
ATTTATGTTACATTTTAGAAATGGGACATAACTACATGTTCAAAATACCATCCGAGCAATCAGATATTAAGCAAGTTCATATGAACCAATTTTCTAGAACCCACATTGTGAGAAGTGAAATAACCTAATAAAGGAAAACACTTTTCTACAAATTTGGGGTATATTTCCATTTTGGGTGGGGTGTGGCTAAGCTGATCCAGCAGCACCACTAAGGTGATCCTGCTGGAGTGGCATCCCTGATGGATTAAAGTAACCTTGTCCTGCTCCTACACTTGACAGACACCCGTCTGTCTGGTGTTGGGGGGATTATGTTTAAAGGCATCAGGGAATCTGGGCCAGCAGCAGGGCTAAGGCAATCTTGCTGAGCAAACCTCCCTGGCAGCTGTAAGCATCCCACCTCCTCCTACACCTGACAGGCAGCTGCCTGTCCAGTGTAGGATGGGGAGGGGGAGGAGTATTAGAAGCCACTGTCGAGGCAGGGCTGGCAGGATCACTAAGGCGTTACTGCTGGGGCAGGCTCTCTCGTGGCTTTAAGCACCCTGCAACCGCTACTGCACCTGACAACCAACTGTTAGGTGTAGGAGGTGGGGGGAGTGTGTTGGAAGCCATCCCACCTCCTCTCCTACACCTGACAGGCAGCTGGCTGTCCAGTGTAGGAGGGGGAAGGAGTATTAGAAGTCACTATGGAGGTGGGGCTGCACCTGACAGACAACTGTTTGTTAGGTGTAGGAGGTGGGGGGAGTGTGTTGGAAGCCATCAGAGAGGCTGGGCCAGCAGCTTTGCTTCACCTCACAGGTGGTTCTTGGCCACTCCTGATTTCCTCAACTGTCATTAGCTCTCTGCAGTCCCCTGTAACTGTTGGGTTTTTTTTTTACATCAGAACACTGAGCTCTGCAGCTGACCAATCAGAGAGTGGGGGAGGTACCAGGAGGCAGCAGCCTGGGAACCACATAGAAATCAATGTGGGAGCACATTTTACCCCTTTTGACCCCCTTAGGGGTCGAATTTCTAAAAATCCTTTCTTAGTGAGCATATTCGTCACGGTAGGAATACTCTACCAAAATTTGGTGTTTCTAGGTCCAGGGGTTTGGCCTGGGTGTTGATTTTATGGTGAGGGGACTTTCTTTTGTATATATCAATGTGAGATTAAGGTTGTCATTTGTGCTTCAAACCCCTGAACATTAACTGAGAGAAGGAGAGAGACAATATCTCTTGTCACTAATAGGAATTTTATGATCTTAGAGATGAGAGTAAGAATATAGAAAGAGCCTAACTTAGACTTGCTTGGAGTATCTCGAGAAGGTAACTACATGTTCTGAAAAGCCTCAACTCTGTTCTTTTTTCACTCTTTTAAAAGTAACATAGCTTTGAGACAAAGACAAAAATGTGAGTAGTGCTGCTATTGCAAAAATTTACAAAGGATTATACAGTTAAGAAAGAGTTAATATTTATAGGCAAGGCCATTTACCTCTTGATGGTCTGGAAAGAAAAAGCTATGCTGTTGTTAAGATGGTTGCTGGATTGGGTTGCCAGCCAATCAGCTGGCCAGTGGGGAACTTACTGGCAAGAGAGGCAGGCCTAGGATACTGTTGCCGATGATGTGGCAATGTCACTTCCAGTGTGTACTAGAAGTGATGTCATCACATTGCCGGCATCCTGGTAACATTCAGATATTTGGGCAAAAGCTCTAGGGTACAAGCTGGAAGTTGTATTGCTGCATAGCCAGCAACAAGGCATAGGCCTCCCTCCCACTCCTGGTAAGTCTCCCCCCTCATCGCCTGGCAACTCTGTTGCTGGAGTTGTCACAGTTAGGGTCTCTTTTGAAGTCAAACGTTACTGTTTTGGACTTTAGGGGTAATATTCCATTGACAAGACTGCTGAATTTAATAGCATCATGATCACTGTTCCCAGCTGGTATAATAACACCTACATCTCACACTAGCACTTGAGTTCCACTCATAACCAAGAGCACCAAAAACCAGCTGCCTTTCTGGTAGGCTCTGTGAGCAACTGACACAATGCACAGTAATTTCTGACATATAGGAACCTCATTGTTGCTACATGATTCAAGCACATGCTTATCCCATCAATTTGAGCACAGTTGATGTCACCCAGTGTCACAAAGTTATCTTCTTTAGTCACGTCTTATTTCCTTCTCCATCTCCCCCAGGGTTTGATCAGGTGGGCTTTTGGGTAGTTGGTTAGGCTTTGGTGGTAGGGGGATATTATTACTTTGACTTCTAATAGCTGGCTGGTTTTAGGATTTTATGGTTTCTGATAAGGCAATGTATAGATGTTAGATGTGATGCTGTGGTCCTTAAATTTTGCTGGTTTTATAGTTTTTATTTTACTGCATTGGTTGAATTTTGAATAATTGTTATGTTTGATTTAAAGCTGCCTCAAGGGAGTCTCTTGAGAGGTGGCATTTAAATTCTCTAAATCGATAAATAAAAATATGCAAACTTTTCAGACAATATTTTTTTAGAGAAGGGTTACAGGAACATGGTTTTTTTTTTAAAAAAATAAATCATGAGAGATCATAATGAACATGCAAACTTACCCTAAGCCTGCTGTCTACTAAATTCTGTTTCAGTGAAACCAACATTCATTTCAGTAGGATTCTCATGAAGGCAGAACTCTACAAAATGTACCCCAAGCCTTGTTACTGAAAGGCCTTGTTTTGAGGAATGAGTGATCATTTTACAAAGCAGTCCACATAACTTTCAGGCTGTGGACATCCCCATCCTACTTTCCATAAATGTGCCTTTGTTATTTACTCTATTCCAGCCTTATCCTGATTGGATGGTAGCTTTAGAAGAGGAAGCTCACTCATACAAATCACAGTTTAATTTCTCTCTGAGAGCATTTCAGAACCAACCATTTGGAATCTACTTTTCCCTAAAGCAGATTTTCACCTTTGGTGTGGAACATGTCCAGTTCATTCACTTGGGTTGCTAAGGAAGGGAGTTCAGCAAGGGAATATATTAGCTGAAAAAACAGGCAGAGTTTCAAACCTTTGCACATGTCTCAGATATCAATAAATATTGTTCTGGAAGTCGAGGAAAATGATGTGTTTCAAATAATGCCCATGGAGGCCACTGACCCGTGTATTATTTAAGCCATCCTGCATTCTCTTTGACTAACCCCAAACTTGAGGGTTTAAAGGGGATTTTTAAACACAGCTGCCTTTCTAAAAAGAGCAGGTTTTAAAAAAAGGAAATATAGCAACTCTGCCGCTACTGCTTCAGGGGCTATTGGATGATATAAATCTGATGGACTAGCCAGGGATGTAACTTCAAAAAGCAGGGCCTTTTCCTAAGAGGTACAACAAAGCTTAGAGTCACTTTTGACACCTGAGTAATGTGCAAGACTGCAGGCAGGAGGCTCACATGAAATCACTGGATGTAAACTGCCAAATTTAGGATTTCAATCCAGGGTGTACTGAGTGAACTTGCATTGAAGCACCAGAGATTTAGCGTGTATGCTTTCCGCCATCCTGTTTGCAGGTCAGAGGTTTATTAAGCCTTATTGCATTCTTTTTACTTCTAAACAGAACAACTTTGTTCTGTTTTGTTTTTTTTTGTAAATATTTTTATTTGATTTTTACAAAGTTTACATTCCAATATCTTATTAACCTATATTGTAGAGTCTCATACGCTTAACATCTCTATCCAATCATATACCCTAGACCATCTTTTGTTATATACATTTTAATTTTTACTTTGCAACATCAAGCTCAGATTGTCCATTTGAGCTAGCTCTAATACTTTCACAACTAGTTCCTCCCTAGTCAGAATTGTATCTAGTTTCCAGTTTCTGGCCAGTAATATATGTGCAGCGGGTATTATATAGACAAGTACATATTTTTCCCGCTGGCTATAACATTTAGGTATTATATTCAATAGGTATATTTCAGGTTCCAACGCCAGATTTTTATCCATTATTTCTTGAATTATCCGTCTCACCATTTTCCAATATCCCTGAATTTTACTACATGCCCACCACATGTGGTAAAAGGTCCCTGTATTGGTCTTACATTTCTAACATTGACTGGAGTAGCCAGAATAACATTTGGCTATCTTTTCAGGAGACCAGTGCCACTTATGGAACATTTTATACACATTTTCTTTATAAGCTATGGCTCTCATATATTTGACCGATTCCCATGTTTTGGACCACATCTCTAACTCTAACAATTTTGTTCTGTTTACAGGTTTACTCCACAGGGAGATTGTAATAGGATAGGGTGCATTTCAAAGGGGGGAGTTAATATAAAATAAATACTATATATTATTAAGGATACTGCAGAAATCTGCCAGATTCAATTTCGCAAGTGAACACTGATGTGGACAATTGTTCTGAACAGGGCCGGACCATCATAGATAAATTTTAGGCGCTTGCCTAGAGTGCCCCCTGCTGGTGGGTGGCAGAATGTCATGCTGCCGCCTGGCCCGGCCCCCTCCCTCCCTTCCCTCAAAGCCCTGCCTGCGTAGTGCACTGCGCACACAGCTCCACTCCTCGCCTGGCTGCCTGTGTGCCTCAGTGCCTGCGCCACCAGTGCTCCGTCTTCATCGCCATTCGCTGCTGGCCTGCCTGCCCTTTATGCACAGAACCAACAGAGGTAAGAGGAAAGGCTGGCTCCTCATTACAGAGGCAAAGGATCTTCACTGGGATGTAGTAAAAGGAAGGACAGGATTGTCCTTTGGAAACAATGGGAAACACTTGAAGGCTCATTGGAAATAATGGGAGCTAGGAATGCCAATTGACTTTCATGGGCTTCATTGAAATACATTACAGTACAAGTAGAGTTGCAAAGAAAATGCGGAATGAATTTTCCATTAGGGCCCTTGGGCCCAAATAGACTACTCTGGGACTGGAATGACAGGCATCAGCTTCAAATGACAGCCCCAAGGAAAACAGAAGTGTTCTGGGACTGGAATGAGAGTTCCCCAGAGCGGAATGACAGCCCCAGGGGGTAGCAGAAGCATTTTGGAATGGGAATGAGAGGCTCCAGAGTGGAATGGCAGCCTGTGGGAATAGCAGGAGTGTTCTGGGACGAGAATGAGAGACCACAGAGTGGAATGATAGTGCCTCGGGGTAGCAAGAGTGTTCTGGGAATGGGCTCCATTAAAATACTTTACAGTACAAGTAGAGTTGCAAAGAAAATGCAGAATGGATTTTCCATTAGTGTCTCTGGGCCAAAATAGACTACTCTGGGACTGGAATGACAAGCCCCAGTTTTGAATGACAGCCCCTAGAGGCAGCAGGAGTATTCTGGGGCTGGAATGACAAGACCCAGAGTGGAATTGACAATGGAGGAGGTGGCTCACATCAACCTCATGAATTTGTAAGGAAACTAAGGAGCTGACAGGCAGGATAATTACTGAGATGGAGCTGATTTGACTATTTAT
>NW_015163721.1:0-7067 GCF_001447785.1 Gekko japonicus | reverse complement strand
CCACTCTAGGGGATGCCATTCCATTCCCAGAACACTCCTGCTATCCTGAGCTGCTGTCATTCCACCTTGGAACCTGTCATTCAATCCCCAGAATATTCCTGCTACTTCCAGGGGCTGTCATTCCACTTTGTGGTCTTTCATTCCAGTCCCAGAACACTGCTGCTACCCCCAAGGACTGTCTTTCCAGTCCCAGAACACATCTGCTAGCCCTAGGGGCTGTCATTCCACTCTGTGGTGTCTCATTCTCATCAGAGAACTCTCCTTCTACATCCAGGGGCTGTCATTCCACTCTGGGTCCTGTCATTCCAGTCCCAGACCACTCCTACTACATCCAGGGGCTTTCATTCCACTCTGGGTCCTGTCATTCCATTCCCAGAACACTCCTGCTACCTCCAGGTGCTGTTATTCCACTCCGTGGTCTCTCATTCTAGTCACAGAACACTCCTGCTACCCTCAGGGGCTGTCATTCCACTCTGGGGAACTCTATTCTCAGTTTACTTTACTTTGGGACAAATGGACAGACAAGGCAGATTTTCCTACAAGCCTGAGAAAAGCTCCAGTTTGCAGAAAAATCTGAAACTTAAAAAAAAATACATTGGGGAGTTAAAATCCCAAAACAATGAAGCAGTGCCCATGGCTTTAAGGAACAGGTGCTCTCTGTGGTCATTGCTAAGCACTAAGACAGTTGGGCCTGTTGAAACCTGGGTTTCTCTCAGGAAAAGGAAGGAGATGGCCCAGGGCACTTTCCAGGGCTGTTTTGTCATTTGAGGGAAGACTCATTGAGGCCAGTCCTAGGAGCAACCATCAAGTGACTTGTGACTACTGGACTTGCATGACACTCCCAGGTCTGGTTGCTTGCTACTGATCAACAGCAGCCATCCCACAAAACCAGGGTGATGTAATGGTTAGAATTTTATACTAGGATCTGAGACACCCAGGTACAAATCCCTAGTCTGCCATGCAAGCTCACTTAGTGAATTTGGGCAAGTCATACAAACATGTATCTTGCAGCCCAAGGCTGTTGTGAAGACAAATGGAAGAGAGGAGAATGATGTAAGCTGCTTTGGGTTCCCGTTGTGGAGAAAGGTTGTAAATAAATGAATAAATATTACATATAGTTGAAGATGGGGGTCAGATTATAAGGTAGGCTGGCTGGTGAGTGGGAAGGAGAGAAGGAAGAAGGGGAATATGAGGGTTGCCTGGTGGGGGAAAGGAAATAGTATGAGCAAAAAGATATGGGGGAAATGAGGTGCCCTGGGCAAGTTCCTACAGGTTCCCTATGACACAGCATGAACCTGCCTGGCACCCAGCATTGCATAACTCAGCCAGACTTTTCCCAGGGATGGGCTGCTCGGTGTAGGTAAGGAGGGGCAGCTGTAGATTGGATGAGGGCGAGAGAAAGGAAGGTTGGCTGGTGGGTGGGAAGGAGTGAAAGAGGAAGAAAAAGTAGGAGCTTTCAGATAATGGAAAGAGGAAATAGTAAGCAAAAGGAACAATTAGATGCCTCCCCTGAGATCCTTGTGGATCCCCTGCTTGTGTGTGTATGTAGGTGGTACCTTTTAGAACATTCTTCTTCTTCTTTTTTAAAAAGGATTTTATTAAATTTCCACACACATATAAACAAGACACACCAGACAAAAACAAACAAAAAACATAAACAGGAGCACTTCTAACTGCTTATCTCTATCTTTGATACAATGACTATATAAAAATACTTTTATGCACTTAACCTTTTGTTGTAAATAAATAGAGACTACTAAGCTTTTTATACTGTTTTCTAGTTCTGATGGGTCTTCTTGCACATAGTTTTCGATCCATTTCTAAAGTCTTAACCAGGTTCCTTCAAAAAGTTCTTTTTTATCCTGCAATAGCATAGTTAATTTGTCCATGTCTGCTGTTTTCATTAATGTGTAAATTATTTCTTCTTTAGATGGAGTTTCTTCCTGCTTCCAATATTTTGCATACAGTATTCTAGCGGTTGTTATACCATGTACAAGCATATACACATCTGGTCTTTTAAAGCCTTCTGGTGTTACATTCAATAAAAACAGCTCCGGTACAAAAGGAATATTTATCTCTAGCATTTTTTGTAATATCTCACGTATCCATGTCCAGTATTTCTTAGTTTTTGTACACAACAACCACAAATGGAAAAAAGAACCAGTACTTTGTTTACATTTCCAACATTTCTTTGAGATATTCGGATAAAATTTTGCTAGCATCTCTGGAGTCATATGCCATCTATAGAACATTTTATATACATTTTCTTTATATGGTAAAGCTTTAGTATATTAAATATTTGTTTTCCATATCTTAGCCCATTGATCTAAATCAATAGTATGCCCTATATTTTGTCCCCGTCTAATCATTGAGGTCTTTACCACTTCATCTTGCATCTTTAAATCTATTAATATCAAATAGAATTTTTAATAAACTTTTCATCATAATAAAATCTTATCTAGGTCTATCAGTTTTTCATCAAAGCCCATTTGTTTGTCTTTAACATATCTAGATTCAAGCTGTGCTCTTTCCCACCAGTTCAAATATGTATCATGTTGTTTAAGAGACTCTTGTGATTTTAAATTGTTTTTATTATCTAATAGGTCCTCATATCTCCACATTGTTTGTTTTGTAAATAGTATGGGATTTGTAAAAGCCTCCAGTGGTGAAACCCATTTAGGTATTTTTGTATAGAACAATTTATTTGCTTCTTCCCATACTTTCATCAATGATGCTCTGAGTGTATGCTGTTTAAAGTATTTATGTGAATTACTTTTCGCATACCATACAAAAGCATGCAATCCAAGTAACAATTCATGTCCTTCTAATTTTAAAAGCCTTGTGTTTTCCAAGGTAATCCATTCTTTCAGCCATGTAAAGGAAGCTGCTTTATAGTAGGTAGACCAGTTTGGTCATGCAAATCTAACTCTTTCCTTTCTATCTTGTAGCACCTTCAGCCTTATTCTGGGTGTTTTGCCTTGCCAAATAAATTGGGATCAGTTTATCTAATTATCTAAATATTGTTGGGTTTTTTAAACTGGTATAGTCTGGAACAGAAATAATAGTCTTGGTGGGGTGGGGGCAGCAATCAGCCCCAGGACCACTGATACTACAGACCATTAATTTTCTCTTCCAAGGGAACTCTGGGAAGTGTAGTTCTATGAGAGAAAGCTCAAGATTTCCACAGAAATCTTCCACAGAGTTCCTCACCCTAAATATCAATCAATCAATTTATATATTTGGCCAACGGCTAGTACAAATCAGAAGCAAGACTATACAATAAAATCATTGGAAAATAAAATTGGTCCAACTAATTACCAATATTGGAAATCTCGAAAATTTAAAATCCGTACATAAAATTTCATGAAGAATTCTACAAATTGCTGAATTATTTTTTTTTAGCACAGCTAATAGTTGATTAGCACCTATTAAAAGCTTATTTAAGATATCAACATCAGAACATCCTGGATTATTAAACAGAGGGAAAATTATATTTAACTGAACTTCCTGATAAAAGTGACAGTAAAACATTACATGTTCAACTGCTTCCACCTCTTTGGTGCCACGTGGACAAGTTCTCTCCTTCATGGGAAGGCTGTTGGTACATACATGCCTCCTTTGGTCAATGTAAATTTAAGAGTGCTTCATGCAGATTTGTGACCAGTTGTTGCAGCATCATCATGGTGAGCAATTATACTTCCAAAAGAATGAATCGCCATTCCTAAGTATTTAAAATGAGATACTTGTTCCAGTTTATGGCCATTGATGTTCCAAGACCTTTTTTTCCAACTTCTGCCGAATGATGATTTTAGTTTTTGACAATTAATCTCTAATAGGGTCTCTTTATAGTAACAGCTGAATGCCTTAAATGCTCTTTTCAGACCCACTGGGGTTCTAGACAATAGGACCATATCACTGGCAAATAGCAAAGCTAGGATTTTTCTATTAACTAAGATAGGGTGGTGGGTATCAATGGAGCTTATTTTATTAACCAGATTGTTAATGTATAGGTTGAACAACACTGGTGCTAAAACACATCCCTGTTTTACTCATTTAGCTGTAGTTACCAGGTTAAATACATAAGTATTGCATATATTAACATGCAGATAACATTGTACTTAACATTAGGAATTTTTTGTCTGGAAGTACTCACTTTTGGGAGACTTTTCAAGTCCTGAGAGGGAATTGGTAGAAATTAGTGTGACTTTATATATGAGTACCAGCACCTTTTCTTTTTATGAAATATACATTGCTTAAAATTAAGGAATCTTGAATTTTCCAGTTATACACAATGTAAGAACGAGCTATGAGGACTGAAGAGATAGCACTACAAAAAAGTAAAGCATGGGACATTTGTAAGTAATGTAAACACATTTTCTTTGAACATCCATCTCTGCAAACATATGTATCCTTTAAAGATGTATTTTTTTTGGGGGGGGGGGGAATCTGAGGTAGCACATTTCTTTAGGCAAGTAGCTCTCATAGTTCTAAATGCAGCCAATCAGAACAGAAACATTAGAATAACCAGAGCAGATAATTGGCATATTCACTGTACCATCACTGAAGAAGAGTATAAAATGATAGTGGAAATCTGTGCTCTCAGAATGGCTACTAATGACCATCAGCTAATCAATGAACAGCAATTTGCATGCTGCCATTTAGATGGTCTTGCATCATACAATGAATACACAAATCAGAGACCTTCAATCAAATCAAAGAGTAAGGAAAGCTACACAGTAAAAGTAACTCGGTATCAGTCCCATCAGTAACAATAACTTTGTTGGACTTCAAGACATTTGTAAATATGGATAATGTTTTGCAGGAAATGTGCACAGCATCTTTCCACATCTTTTTGGACTTTTTAGGGCCAACTATTTAAAACTCAACACACCACATTAAGTCCTACAAAACTGAAACTGCATCCTGTCTGAATTCCTAGTAATACGTATGAATGTTATGTATTAGCTGAAGTCTTGCAAATATGTTTATTGTAACATCCTATAGAGAAAGATACTGAAACATAAGACCCAGAGTCTGCCCCAGAAGATAAGCCACCATCCAGGTCTTTCTAAAATATGGAACATCAAGTCACCCTATAGTAGGGTTGCCAGCCCCCAGGTCAGGGTGGGGGTTCCCCTGCTCCTGGGTGCTCATATCTGCCTCTGGCCACCAGGGGAAGCCCTGCACCCAAGCCCCACCCCAAGTCGCAGATACTGTAGCCCAGAGGTGCTGCCTCCCTATAGGGTAACCCCAACAGGAGAGGCACCCCATTCCTGACCTGAACCAGATACCCACAAAAGTCAGGCTAAAGAAAGCACTCTCAGTCTCCACCACAGAGCAAGCCAAAGCTCTGGGAAAAGGGTCTCCATTTTCAGGTTTCATAAGGCAGGCCTCAGTGCAAACCTCCAGTCTTCCCCACACACAGTAAGGTATGCATAAGAAACAGTGATGAGTTCCATTAGGTATCTGCATTTCTAAAGCTATTCGGTTGCCACCTGGGACATAGCCCTTCTGTCTCCAACTCTGCATGTAGGGGTTTTTTTGTGATTCCTAAACCTATGGGAAGAATCCTTTGTCTCAACACCTGTCCTTCCTGCCCCATCCCTCAGGACACTGAGATAAATCAATCATACATTCAAATTATTAATATCAAGGTAAATATTAACTCTCCATGACCAGTGACTGGCCTTCCATTCAGGTCCATCCTGCTGGACGTTAAGAAACATCACATTTTTTGTCTGGCACCAGGGAAATGACAGACCACCCTATCGTTCCACAATGGGCACTCCCAGCCCAATCATCTAGCACCCGCTAGCTATTGTTAATCCAGACTCTGCTCCTCTGGGACCTCATTGGTCACACCTAGGTCGTGCCCCCCCTGACAACTGCACCCCCAGGATACCTGACTGGTCCAGGTAATCTTTTGTCTTCACCTGGGGCAAGCCCCTCAAGACCTCCCATTGGTCAGCATTGTTCTCTAATGTCTACATCCGTCCACGCACATGGCCTCTGCCCTGATGCCAACTGGCAGTGCACCCCTAAACTATGTTTGGGCCACAATCCCTTCTCCATGGATTCTGCACATTTGGACATATTGTATTACTCCCTCTATTCTCTATCAATCACCTCTACTTTCTTAGTTCTCTATTGCTTGCTCTTTCTAAATGTTTAGTGTGCTTGTAATTAGGGAAATACTTTAATAAAAACTATTTAATTTAATCTTCACATTTGGAGTCTTCCTACTGTACTGGACCTTGGTACCGACAGGTGTAAAGGTCCCTTGTACCCCTCTGGCCTTGCCTGCTGCCTAGCTAATTTCCCCAAACAACACCACCCATGGCCACCCCTCCCTCCCTGCTAAATGATTTAAAAGGCCTCAGCTGATCAAGGGGGAGCATGTGGCCCACTGACAAGCTGGAGGGCCCTTTACATCTTTTATCAGGGAGGGATAGGGGCTGTTGCTAGCCACAGCTCCACTGAAAAAAACCCTTTAAATGTCTTTTTTTGCCAGTGGGGGTGTGGCGTGGTGCACGCGGGGCTCCTTTCCCAGTGGCAATTCACCACTTGGGATTCAGGCCTACATGCCACCGCCCCACATGATTTTTTAAAAAATTACATTAAAAAGATTTTAATGAAATGACCCCCACAAAATTATCTCAAATTTTTGAAATGTATAGGCGGAACAGAGCAAGTGATAAGGAAATGGCATTAATTGGGGAAAGGGAGAAGACTCAGCAGGAGAAACAGTATTAATTAACTTAGAAAACAGTAAATTTGGATATATAACCTTGGACCAATTCAAAGAAATTCTATTTAATGAGGCAAAAATATTATTAAGAACCTTCTAAATAAAGTCCCAGAATTGTAAAGCAAACAGAAACCGGAGCAGCAAGAGAAGGAGGAGCCCCTGCAATGTCAGCGTTCTGTGATTTCAGAGAAAGAACAAGGAGACTGCCAAGATAAAAAAGCACAAGACTCATCTTGTATGGAGATGGAAAAGAAAAGCTCCCAGATAAAAACTCGAGTAAAGTACTTTGTAAAGCGAGCCAAGACAGTAGGATTTACAG
>NW_015163720.1:94776-133509 GCF_001447785.1 Gekko japonicus | reverse complement strand
TATCAATCCAATCTCTTCTTCTTCTTCCAGACAATTTGGCATCCATGATGGGGAGGGTCGCAAGGGAGCTGGGTATATGTGTTGCCCTGGTTTGCTGAGAGACGGTGGCCAAGGAGTCAAACATGACTGATATCTGTCTACATTTGTGGAATTCTGAAGCTGGCATGGGAAGCTTTCACATAGGTCCTTTCCAACTGAAAGGCTGAAAGAGGACATAACCAGCTCCCTGTTGCCCTCAGTTTGATGTTGCTTAAAGAGTCCTTTTTGTGCCCCTTTCCAAGCAACTCCTCCTACATTTTATTCCCAGTCTGTCCCTCGGTACACATGTTTACTTGCAATTTGTCAACAAAATAGATCTATTAATAGGGAAATGTTTTATTTAATTTGGACTCTTTTGGGGTACATTAAGAATACAGTTTGTTAGATAGATTTAGGAGTCGCTGTCGTTGTGCCACATCTGCTCAGCTATTTGGTCTTGGCAAAAGAACCAGGACAAGACCGTGGGAATGAAGGAAACCTTTAAAAAAACAGTGTGTCTTGTTTTTAGTGAGAAATTGATGTTTCTTATTTACTTGAATGAAATTATAAGTATTCAGAATTTTTCAAAATTTTGAATCCAGGGGCTTATAAACCATGAGAAAGGCAAACTATAAATAATTTAAATAAATAAATAAAAAATAAAAATTCCAAATCTGATTTTTTTTGTTTGTTTTGTTGGTACACATCCCTAGTAAATAAATAGCTGTGGGCTGTTGTGACATGGGCAATGTGAGTTTAATTATAAGCCAGTGGTTAAATTGGTTACTGTGCAATCCTGTGTATGTCTATTCAATTTTTTCTCCATGAATCTAATTTCTTCTTAAGCCTTCTATGGTTATGACCATCACTGTGTCCACATGAAGTGAATTCCACAATTTCATTACTTATTGAAAAAGAAGTATTTCCCCACCGTGCAGTTCCTCCCTGGCACGATCAGATGCTGGGGGGGAAGCTACTGAAGGGAGAGTGAGGCTGCCGAACTGCGCATGTGTGCGCGTGCGCAGTTCGGCCGGGAGCCTGGATTGCTCCGGATGACGGGCGTGGCAGCGATCCCACGGCCACGCTTGCTGCGGTGCTTCAGGTAAGTCCTCCTCTGTAGGAGGTTCTTTTTTGCAGCGGCTTTTCCGGGTTTAGGGACGGATCAGGGATGGGTGTGCGCCGCTTCCCAGATGTTGCTGTGAGATCGCACCCGTTTGCTGCACCCCCGATCCGTCCCTCTCCCGGGCCAAAATCTTCCATGTGACCAGGGCCCCTGTTTGTCTTTCCTAAATTTATTTCCCATCAACTTCATTGGGCGCCCCCAAGTTCTTGTATTATGGAAGAGGAAGAAAAAGTGCTCTCTATCAGACACTTTCCACCCTTTGCATAATGTTATAATTATGTCCCCATTAGATGCCTTTTTCTACATGAGAAAGTCCTAGATTCTTCAACCTTTCCTTGCAGGAAAGGTTCTCCAACCCCTAATCTTTCTGATTGCCCTCTTATGTACTTTTTTCCACCTTTGCAATATCCTTTTTCAGATGCAGTGACCAAAACTGTACAAATATTCTACTGTTTCACTACCTTTCAGTTTAATCTGGGGTTGCCAAATGACCAGGAAAAGCCCAGTTTAGTCTGTTCTTCTTCTAATAGCTGATTGATGTCCAGAAACCAGCCAATGGAACTTAATGTTTCTCTCCATGCCATGCAATCCCCTTCTACTATCAGCAGATCAAGTTGCTGTTACAGGCACAGCAGCAGTGGGCAGCTTAAAAACTGGCAATTATAACATAATCTGACTCACAAGCTTGTTGTCAGGATAACCATGTATGCCCCACTGAGCTTCCTGGAGTACATTCAGGGTTAAAACATAGTAAACAGATACCTTAACTGTGACATGGACAAGACATGAAGCATTCACATGACTACATGACTCTGTTGAATGTAGATTGAATAGATATGCTGATTTGGTTAAGGTGAACTGAATGACATCCAAGATCAGCTTATTGAATGGCATAAACAAAGATGAACTTAAAAAAACAACACCCTAGCTTACAAGAGGTAATTTGTTTTATTAGTCTCTTTTTGTTTATTATGGGCCTATGACTGACTCACCAAAACCTCATTAACTTGAGGAATTAAAGTACTCCGGGGATAAAGCATAAGTTGGAACATGCAGCAGGTCTGGACTAAGCCTTACATTTGTTTCAACTCCCATGTTTCAGCAGAAAATGTTACATATTTCTCCAAAGATCAGAGGACTAACACTTCCCCCCCATCCTATGTACAATAAATGATAGCAGTAAATGTGGACTCTTCAATAAATGCTCAGAAGCACAGCTGAATAGATGGAGAGATGCTTATTACCTGTACTCTGGGGAAAATCAACAACAGCCCTTCAACGCAGTAGTTAACTCCAGTATGGTTGAACTATTTGCAGGTATATTGATTCTAGGTAACTGCTGCAGTTGTCAATACACTTCCCACTACACCTACTAGGTGTGTCAGATGGTGAAGGCTTGAAGAAATATATAAAGAAATGTCAATAAGAGTTTGCTTTAATTTTGGAAAGTTGTGCTTAGAGACAGTTAGAGGAGCCATAGGATTTGTGCAGTCAAGGAGAACCTTGGTGAAATGATCATTAGTATCTACTTTGATGGCCAAAATCTGCAACTGCAACAGGAGCAATAAATAAGATTCTGTCTATAACTGACCAGAGTGGTGGATTTCCAAATAATAATTTATGAGTTATCAGTGAGTGGGGAGCAGTGGGGAGGGTCAGATTGGGACCAGGAAGGCCCAGGTTCTTATCCCTTGCTTGATAGATTATCTTGCTCTAGTTGCTCTCTCTCAGCTTCACCAACCTCACAAATTGGATGTCAGAATAAACTGGAGGGGGAAATCAGGTGGGCCACCCTGGATGAGTGGATAAATTGGCTCTTGTCATTAAAAAAAAGCAGTATGGTGTCAAGTTCTTTCCAGCACACTGTAACATCTAGCTAGGAAACCAATAGACAACATGTCCAGTACTTATGCCGGGATGGAAACCCAATCTGTCTCATAACTGCTAATGATGTGGAATGGGAATGTGGTTCCTTGTGACATGGTTCCATTATGTCATACATCTCCTAAATTAGGTATTATAGTAAAAAAAAAAAAGGATGAGGAGGATGGCGTAGTTGCAGTTTTGAGGGAGAAATACGTATTCAGGAAATTGTAATGTCAACTGCTGGAAGTTCTAGCTAAGCCCTTACATCACCCTTTCCTGAAGGTAAGTTTTATAAGCCAGAGATGCGCTCTTTTCACTCTTAGCCTGAGAGTCATAGCCCAGAGCTGAGAGGAAGATCTGATGCTTTTTATCAGTTGGAGCTTCCAGGTCAGTCTCCAGGGTGGACCTACATAGAGCAAGTTATAGTAGTCTATCCTGGAGGTGACCATTGAATGGATTACTGTGGCTAGTTCAGAGTGAGACAGGTAGGGAGCCAGTTGCCTGACTTGGCACAGTTGGAGAAATGCCAGCCTGGCAACCTTCACAACCTGGGCCTCCACTGATAAGGAGGCGTCCAGAGTCCCACCCAGACTCCTGATGGTCAATCCTGGTGTTAGAGGCACCTTGTCAAGAGTCAGGAGCTGGCAACCAAACTGTGGCTCCCCCCAGCCACAGAACCTCCATCTTACCAGGATTAGGTTTCAACTGACTCTGCCTCCAAACCCTTGGCTAAGTTCACAGGGATGGTGTCTGGCTGGCCACCCACCAACAAAAATAGCTGGGTGTCATCAGCGTACTATTGATAACCCATCCCAAAACTCCATGCCAGGTGGGCGAGGGGGCACATATAGATGATAAATAACATCAGGGAGAGAAGTGCCCCCTAAGAAACCCCACATACTAGTAGGTGCCTTGGGGACACTGTCTCTTCCAGTGCCACCCTCTGTCCCCAACTATAGAAGAGTGAGGTAAAACATTGCAAGGCTACCCCGTGAACTCCAGCGTCAGCAAGGCAGTGGGTCAATAGATCATGGCTGTGTCGAACGCTGCTGTGAGACAGAGTAAAATCAGCAGTGGCAACACGTCTCAGACCAGCTGCCTGTGGAGATTATCTGTGAGGGGAACCAGTGCCATCTCTGTCTCATGGCCGGGGGCAGAAGCTGGATTGGAATGGATCCAACACCAATATAAGATTTTACTCCAGCTAGAAAGAGAAGAAGGAGAAGTGAAAAACATGTATGATTAAGTGGATGCAAAACCTTAAAGAACAGATATCTATGCAACACTGGGAATGGCTATGGGGAAAAGACACCAAATTTAAATTCAGCCAGACACTAAGAAAAAAATGGTACAAAATGTTTTTCAGATGGTATATCATTCCAAAGGACATTGAGAAAGCACATAAAAACTACAAAGGAAAATGCTGGAAATGTCAAGACATAGATGAAACTTTCTTTCATATGTGACGGACTTGTTAAAAAAGCAAAAAGATATTGGAAGGAAATACACCAAAAAATGCAGAAAATATTAACATTTAAATTCTCAATGGAAGCCAAGAGTATGCTATTAGGTGTTCTGCCTAACAAATTGCCAAAAAATTTAGAAGAGCTATTCAAGTACCTGGTGACAGTGACTAGAACTATTTATGCAACAAAATGGAAACTAGACATTTGTCTACTCTCTATGTGAATTTAAATGAAGAGATGGGTTCCAGACTAAAAACAACATGATAGCATCTTTGGAGTTGATTCGACTTTGAGGAAGACAACCAATGAAACCTAGGTGCTCATCAGTCAGAGCTCCTATTGGTTTTTCATGGGTTATTATTTTTGAGCATACATGCAATTTTATTGATTTATAAAAATGCTTTATTTTTAAAAAGGATTGAGTTTTTGAATAAGAGAGTGATAACTTATCTCTCTTATATATAAAAGCTGAATGGTGATGGCTTCTGTCCTATGGGGTGGCGAGATTGCATGCGCTCCCTCAGCCATTGGCCCGTTGGCTGCCAGTCAAGACTACTGGCGTGCCATTGGCCGGGTCTGCTCCTATTCCCCGCCCACTCCCCTTTCAGCCACTGTTCTCTGTCAGATGCTCTGTGTCTCCTGACGAACACAGTTCTCTTGCTTAGCTCCTGTGTGGGACAAAGTTTTCCATCAGTGGCTGTTGTGAGAAACTCATAGGGTTGCCAGCTCCAGGTAAAGAAGCCAGTTTAAGGAAGCCAGAATTTGGGGAGGGGAGAGGGGAGGCCTCAGCTGAATAGAATGCCATAGAGGCCACCGACCAAAGCATTCTAACTTCTCCCTCAGTGGCTGTTGGTAGGCAACCAAGCTTGGTTCTGCCAGTAAAGAGTCAAAGGAACAAAACCCTTTCTATGCCTCTGTGAGGAATTCATTGGAACCAGTCCTGAGTATGGTTGCCAGCTCCAGGCTTGGAAATTACTGCTGAGTCCTCTTTCCCTTCAGTGCCTGCTGCTGCTCAACCAAGCTTGGTTTCTGTCAGTAAAAGGCCCTTTCCACACCTATTTTGGCCTTGGGAGAAAACTCATTGTGTCCTTCTACCCTACTGATAGGCCCCTCCCCCCATGACAGCGAAGGTGATGTGTCAGTCAGGGCTTCAGAGCACAGCAGAGGCTGCAGGTGGGGGGGAGATGGAAAGCTGAACAGTGAGGGGGAAATGAAGGTAGATTGATGCCTGGATGGGAAGGGGATAGGGTTGCCAACTCAAGGTGAGAAATTCCTGGAGATTTGAGAGATGGAGTCTGGAGAGGGTGAGGTTTGAGGAGGAGTGGGGCCTCGGACAGGTACAATGCCATAGACTCTGCCCTCCAAACCAGCCATTCCTTCATGGGAAACCACTGTTCCCAATCTCCAGGTGAGGGCTGGAGACCACTCAGAATTACAACTGCTCTCCAGATGGCATTGATCCATTTTCCTGGAGAAAATGGTGGACTCTGTGTCCTTATACCCTGCTGAGGTTGCCATAGCAAATTGATGCTGAGTGTCCATGGCCTTGGCACTCTCCCAGAGCCTCTTTTTACAGCTCATTGTATTTATTTCCCAATGGGCCTTATTCCTAGTGTGTTATATTACACTTTATTCAATTGGTAGCCAGTAGACACGGTGTTTTTTTCCAGAATATGCAGTAAAGGCAAAATTAACAACCTAGTTGAGAAACAGGTCTATTACAAAATTTTAGGAGAGATGGTATATTATGCTAGCAGAAGACAAACTTAAAGCGAGAAAATTTCTTATACAAATGTATGGTAATAGAAGTAGAATTAAAATGTGTTCAAAATGTAATATCTCAAATACAAATGGGTTCTCTATATGAGATACATGTAAGACTTTCTTTTACACTATGATATACTACTTATATTTTAAAGTTTTGTGCAGTCCCTTCAAAATTTCAAGGATGACACATGACAGGCCAAAACAGCTGAGTGGTGGGGAACGCCTCCCTGCCACTCCGTTGTTTTTGCGACTTTTGCAGGGAACAGAAAGCAGGGATTTAAAAGGACTCAGAGTCCCTGTAAACCCCTGGTTTCTGATCCATCCATGAACTGTTTTAAAAGTTCATGGAAGTTCATTTAGACTTGTCATGAACATCTGTTCATGATCCACAACCAGGGCAAAATTCATGGTGAATTTTACTTTGTGGTTTGGTTCATGCCCATCCCTAGTCTTGAGGCTGTAACACTGATATGGGTCAATGAAGTCATCACATCTCTGCCCAGGTCAACTGATGGCATTGGAAGAAGTGGTAGAAACATCTGGAAATTGCAAGGGCATGGCAGTGAGTTGAAATGTAGGCCAGTGATGTGACATAAATCCCTGCCACTGAGAGGAGGGATTAACCAATTTATGTAAAATGTATTGATATTCCCTTGGAATAATTATTATCATTTTTTTAAAGTTTGGCTGAGACTTCTTCTGTAGTGTGATCCCTGATTATGATAAGTGAGCAAAACAATTCGATAGCTTGGAGTCCAATCCAGCTATACTACTCATTTGCAGCCTATGGGGATATAATCAAAATAAGCCAGAGAAGATAATCATAGAAATTATTTTTCCTCATAATTATGATGGCCACTTCCATGCAGGAGCGATAAGAACCACATCATCTGCCCCTTTTATTTTTGTAATTACTGATTGCAGTTGTTCTCACTCAGGTAGAAGGAGGCTCGTTTTAAGCTGTCTAATTTCAGCAGGTGGAACAGCTGGGTTTTTAAAAAATGAAATGAAATTA
Organism: Gekko japonicus; assembly: GCF_001447785.1. NCBI lineage: Eukaryota > Metazoa > Chordata > Lepidosauria > Squamata > Gekkonidae > Gekko > Gekko japonicus. The sequence continues at coordinate 126,254 of NW_015163720.1, read as the reverse complement.
GAAACTGCTCAGCAAGTGAATGGTTCAGCTAGATATCACAAAGAAGCATATCAAAATAACACGGTTTTTTTCTTAAATTGCTAAATCGTCTTCCCTGACAGTCTCAGCTGGAAACAAACTTTATGCTCTGACTCCTTCCTACTAAACATGATAACAAATAGGTAAGAGTTTACTCTGATTTCATAGTCTTTGAAACTGAGAAAGAGAAATCGGGGTCATAAAAAAATAAATGTGAGCTGCCTTTATTTCATTTATAAATGTCCTGGCCTACAGTCTTGTGCACACTTGCTGGAAAGTGAGCCTCACCAACTACAGTAATATTTAAAAACATAAGAATAGGTGTGCCAGATCAAACCAATGGCTCATCTAGTCCAGTATCCTGCTTCCAATGGTGGCCAGTTAGATAGAGCTTCCAGGCCCCTGGTGTAGGGGAGAGATGCCCAGCCCCTAGTTCCTGGCAAGAAAAGAAAAGAAAAGGTACTGGTGTATGCAGGGCTACAGTACTTGTAAAAACCCAGACATGACATAGGGCAGCTCTAGGAATCTCCAGAAATCCTATGGATTTGCCATAAAGTTTCTGGTGATTCCTAGAGTTACTCTATGTTGCTTCCGGGTTTTTACCAGAATTGATATAGCGCCGCAGCCAGCACTGCAACTGTCTACTGCCCCTATCTACTGTCCACAACCTTCCTGCTGGTTGCCAAGCATACCCTAGCAACACTACAGTTGGATGATACAGCTAAACTCATATAATGGACATGCCCTCACCTACTAGTATCTAACAATTACAGGCATTCAGGCTCTGAACCCAGATTCAGCAATCAAGGCTTAATAGTTGGGAGTAGACTCATCCTCTATATGTTTACTCCTGAGTAAATGGGCAGAGGATATGGCTACATGTCTAAAATGCTGGAAATGATAAATGTCCAGAATGATTACAACAGTGACTGGTATTATATTGCTATACAAACATATAATAGATATTGACATTGTCAACACCAGAAGTATGTGTGGAAATGTAAGATTTGGAATGAAGTCTTTAACTGATTAACAGTAGACTAATAGGCCCAGCCAAAGTGAGAGGGAATGCTAACAATGTGAGACTTAGATAAAAAGAGTACTTGAAAAAAAAAGAAGGAAGAGTAGTCCTGTTGGCAATATTCTTGAAGAATCATAAATATAGTTGTTTAAGTTAACATAAGTGTAAGTTAACAGAATCTGTGAAATAGAGTTGTTTAAATTAACATTAAATAGCTTAGCTGTGGAGAAAAGATTAATGCATATATGATTTATGCCAGAATCTTAATTACATTTGTTTTTCGTTTAATCTCATCAAGATCAATCAAATGTACTTCCACATTACAGGGGGGAAAGTCCAGGGAAATTTAATTAAGATTAAGTCATATAAATTGAATGGCATTTAAAGCACATATTGAAGCATTTGCTTCCTTGCTTTGGGGGGGGGGGTTAATCAATGAAGTTCACAGAGAACAATATTCTGAATTTGTATTGAAATCAATGGGATCAAGGGTTGATTCGCATACAGTTTGATGCAGAGTTGCGAGCCCATCTCCATGGGCTTGGACTGGTGGTACACTGCATAGGATTGCCCTGTTAATGAGGTAACATGCTTCTGCACTCCACACACACACACACACACACAACTTTTATTTATCAGTGAAAAGAGAAGGCAGTTTTATCCATGCATGAATATAAGTGACATTACCATAAGAGAAGAGAACAACTGCTACTACAGTAAGCCAGGGACAAGGTATTTTACCCTCCCCCAAGTGAGGTAGTTGCTGCTGCAGGTAGACAGGTAGGTGTATGCAGGACAGGTAGGTGTAGACAGGTAGGTGCTGTGCCAGGGCATAGCAGCTGTTTTTTTCTGATCCATCTGAGCAACCTGTATGAAACATGGCTGAACGATAAGCACTTAGTTACCTAGTGGATGGGGAAGGGACTCTGCTCCCTTTATCCAAAGGCTGGAGCTTGTATGCAGTTTGCAGGTTAAAAGGAGAATATATGATTTAGCTCACAGGTGCAGTGAGCAGTGAAGGACCGCTAATTTCAATGACTTTAATATCCTCAATTACTTTTCGGTTGTTTCCTTTCTATTTAAGACCAGGATGTAAACATTGGCCCTTTCTGCAGAGGGTTTTCCCCCCACACTCCCTGCTGTTCTGCTTCATGACAAATTTTGTCTTCTGCATTGCCTTCCACTTTCACTTCATGGTATATTTTTATTTCTGCATTGCCTCCCCATTGTGCCCTGTATTTCCGCCAGGTTATTTTTTTAATTCTGCATCGCTCAGCTCTCATTTTGGTGTCACTCTGTAGTTTCCCCGAGTTTTCTGAATGCTGTACTACCATGATTTTTAACCCATGTCCACGCCAGAGTATTTTGAATGCAGAAACATTTCCTCAGATTCCCTCCCCCTGCCCCATTTCTGGCCCCCTTGGAGGCCACTCCTCCACTCACCCCCTTCTGCATTGTTCCAGGGAGTCCTTTGGTTGTGTTTGCAACTGAAGAGAAATTACTTCATGGGCACGGCATGTGCTTTGAATGGGAGCTTTTTTCTCAAAAGGTTACACAAAGTGAAGTGTAGTGGGTTAAACGCATGAAGAAACCACTGAGACTGATGTAGTGATCAGCATGGTTTACTGGTACACACAAGACAAAGACAAACGGCCGGCTGGCCAACTATATACACACCTGGGGACACACCCCTAGGTCCTGTTGGTGGGTTTAAATCTCCCGCCATGGTCCCATTGGTCCTCCAGTGGAGAGACTAGGAGCCTAGTACCCATTGTTCCTCCAGAGTCAAACTCTGGAGTGTTCGCTGGCCCCTGGTGGCGGTCAGTGGACACAACACAAAGACTTTCATTTTTGCAAGCATCGGGACCCACTAGAGGCAGTCATAGAAGACAAGGAGGGCAGAGGGACGAAAGCCAAATGGCTCTCTGCACTCTGTGAAATGGGCAAGGCTCTGAATTTTCCTCTGTCGGCTCAGGGAGGCAATCGGCAGGGTGGTTGGGCTTAAATCTGTCTTTTTTCTTTCTTTGATTCACTTTTGAGAGAAAGCAGAGGTAGATTTTGTGGGGGGAGGGAGCTTTGCAAAGACTGGTTCTCCATACCAGCAATGCCATTTTCTGTTGCCCGGAGCTGCTGTCTGCCCCTCCCCACATACTTGATGTGGAGCTGGAGGCAGAAGGAGGGAGAGAGCGAAACATCTATTTTTTATTGAACTCCTTCCAGTGAGTTGAAAAACTCTGCTCTCTGGAACTGTTTCTGCTGGAAAGATTCCCCCCCCCACCCCTCAGAAGAACTGTGTTCCCACCAGCTCTGCCCGCAACTCCACAACCATTGCCATTGCAGACACTGCTGCCATAGCACAAACTGACCAACAAACCAGCCAGTCTCCAAGGTCGCACACCTCTGTGGGTCGTCCATGCATGGAGTAGCCCAGGGGGTGTGGGAGTGAGGAGAGAAAGGGGAGGCTGTGGCACGCCCCGCACTTGCACGCCAGCTCAGCCAAGCCGGTGGCCATTTCTCTGTGCCAGTTTCATTCACGGAACTGAACAAGGCGGATTTCAATTGAAGGCATGAGAAGCAAGGGGTGGAATGGGGATGGGCAAACAAACAAAAATAAAGGGGGGGGGGTGATTGTCAGCACAGAATGAAATTGACACCAGGATGAGAAAGGTTTGAAAACATTTATCCATGTAATGCTTCAGTGGATCAAAATACCTTGTGAGATGGCTTCCCCTAAAATGACAAATTTAAAACAAAAAAACAAGGGAATCACCGTGATCTGTGCAGAACACTGTTGGAAATGCTAGAATGCCACTTATGGGGGGGAGGGAGAATGGGGGGAGGGCATCAAACCCTTCCTGCTCCCAAGGCTCCTTGGCTGAGACCCAGAGCCCTCCATGGCCAGAGAGATCCACTGGAGCTGGAGCAGCAGGGGAGGGTTCCCAGCTGCTACAAACAGCTCAGCATGGCTTCTTGCCAGCGCCCGAATGAGGCATGGGGAAAGGGGGCCAAAAGAGCAGCTCAGAGGTGGCATGCTGAAGGGGTGGGACAGTGGGGACAAGAGGAGAGAGAGGGGAGGATATGGTGTGCCCCATCCCTTGCGTGCGCACTCAGCCAAATCATTGGCTATTGTACAACACCCCCCACAGGTCACAAGTGACGTTAACCACAATAAAACAAAAAATGTGGGTCTTGGTTGTAAATGCAGAATGCATGATCCACATATTTTGCAATTCCTAGGGGAAAATATGGAGGTGCAGAACTGCCAGCACTTCATCTGAAGCAAAGGCGAACAGAATCAGCTGTGCAGAAACTGTGGGGTAAATATGCATGCAGAAAGGGCCATTATCTGATTCTACTATGACTTTCTAAATATTCTATTCTCTGAATTTTGTTTCATTGCTTTCCTTGTTGCAGATAACAATTGTTAAAATAAGCAATAAAAACAAACAAAAAAACCCTGTTAGATGAATGTCACCTCACACATACCTTAAAATTAGCCTTTAAACGCTAGTCCTTGAAAGGAAAATATTACAGCATTGCAGGTTCACCTTTCGTAATGTAGGAAAATCCAGAATCGGACAAGTTCAGAATATGAAAAAGTTATCAACCAAGCATAAACCCCTCTGAATTCAGGGACCCAAACGTAACAAGAGTTTCTCTCTGTTCATTCCTGCTCTGCTAGTTGGCCCATCCCATCTTTCCCCTTTCTACTTCCAAGGACCAAAACAAACCTATTTTTGAAAAAGGGAGGGATCAATCAGCAGTAGGGATTTCTAAAGCTAAATGGACCCCATTCTTAACTATAAATAATGTTGTTGAACAAATGGGAAGCAGAGAAAACTACAAATCCCATGGTCCTCAGGAAGAACTGATGCTCTTTAACAGGTTTAGGTACCATTCCTTCCTTAATCCCAAAGAGAGACAGTAAAGTTAATATTCTGAGCCTGGGAATTTTGTGCTTTCATGACAACACTTTTACAGATCGTATAGTCAAGGTGGGACTCTCAGCTTGTCTTAGTGGTTGTACTAAAGAGAGTTACAACTCTCTTAGCGTTTAGGACTTGAGCAGTTTGCATTCCTTCCTTCTTCAGCCTTCCTTAATTCCCAAGGTAATGTCTTTTCCATGCTCTATTTATAAAAGAAGAGATAATATTTGTCATGATGTTTTAGACTGGTAATTATTAAAAGCTGATTAAATACATGCTGTTCACTTTAATTTGTACAGAGAATTATCCAAGATGGCAACCACCTTGGACAAACATCCTATCTTGGATGAACTACATGTTAATGGCATGAATGAGCTGTGTATGCAAGTTCACTTATATTCCAAAATGTACAGATGGGAAAAACCATTTATAAAAGCAAAGCTATGGACATTGGCTGTAAGTGCCCTCCTTGCTTTCCTGTGGGTGGAGTTCTCTGTTCTCATCTCATTTTTGAATGAGCCCCAGTCTGAGGCTGTTAATCCTCACAAAGCCCAGCCAACGGATTCAAGTGTTTATGCCAGTTGTACCACTTTGTGGTGCTGGAAAGTACCATCAAGTTACAGTTGGTTTGCATTCCTTGCCGAACTGTATACATTCTTTCTCCTATCTATGTGTTGTTCATCCTTTGTTTTTGTAAATAAAGTTTTATGTGTTTTTATATAAATTGGAGTGAGTTTACTGGCTAAACCCAGTGCCATGCCTACCATCTACCAGAAAAATTTATTCTCCCTTCCCTCTCCCTCAGCTTGCTATTGTCACAACTTGGAGCTAAGATTTGCAGAATTTTATTTATTTTATTTATTTATTAAATTTCTACCCCGCCCACCCGCCGAAGAGGCTCAGGGCAACTTACAAGCAATTTAAAACCAACATTTAAAATCAAAGCCTCTATGCTTTGATTTTCAAAAGCTTGATTCTACAGTAGCTGGGTCATAATCTTCAGAATTCTGGCTTTTCTTTCTGCACTGAGAACTTCAGCCAGAAAAAAAAATTGCCCCACAAACCACAAAATCCTGGCTACGGGCCTGATAACTGGATTCCAGAAAAGAGGCAATCGTACTGTTGTATGACATTATCAGATGAGAACTGGAATACTGTCCTGATATTCTACATCTTTAAATTCTCAACAATAAGTACTAAGCTACAATCTTAGAAAATGTATAACACAATGGTACCTTACTCCACAAAACAAGTTCCATATGAAGCAGTCACCTACTCCAAATTGCTGAAAACAGTGTGGAGAGGTGCATATCTCTGGCATCTCAACTAGTGTTCCTGATGAGCAGTCTCTGGAAGCATAGCAGCAGGGTGGAAGTTGAAGAGAGCTTCGAGGCAGTCTCATCTCTCTCTGAAACTTCTCAAGCTGCCGGTTTTAGCCAATAGAAAGCTGTTACCAGGATAGATCTCTAAATTGCAAACTGTCAACCACTTTAGGTGACAGTTCTCCACTGCTGCAAGTTAATCACTTCTGCCAGCCTAAGCAACAATTCTGATAACAAGCTGGCAGGTGGGGGTGATGACTTCTATAATCAAGAACATAAGAGACGCCCATGTAACAGGACTAAGAAAAGAAGTTTGGCAACACACAGAAGAAGCCCAAGAAGATTAATTGGACATTACTAACAGTTTAATTTACCAGTTTATATATCACTCAGCTTTCTCTTTCTCCCGCTGTCTACCCCTTCCTTTTTTCTCTTCTAAGCGAAATACCTCCCCTTTTTAGGGGAGCCAATAAAACCTTTATTAAAAAAAAAAGAACATAAGAGACGCCAATGTTGGATCAGGCCAAAGGCCCATCCAGCCCAACACTCTGTATCACACAGTGGCCAGAAATACCAGTGCCATCAGGAGGTCCAGCAGTGGGGCCAGGACATTAGAAGTCCTTCCACTGTTGACCCCCCCAAGCACCAAGAAGACAGAGCATCACTTGCCCCAGAGCCCCTATCCATACCTTGTGGCTAATAGTCACTGATGGACCTCTGCTCCATATGCTTATCGAATTCCCTTTTGAAGCCGTCCATGCTTGTAGCCGCCACCACTTCCTGTGGCAGTGAATTCCATCTGTTAATCACTCTTTGGGTGAAGAAGTACTTCCTAAAGCTAACACTTAGGCAGAAAAACTCTCTTAAAGGAGACCAGTTTCTTGGCACAGAGATTGAAGGGATCCTAGAGGTCCAACCCCTTGCTCAGTAGAAGAATTAGTCAATTATAGCACCCCACTCTGATTAAAGAAGCACATGCCTTTTAAAAAAGTTCTAAAATGATTGAAAAAAGCATTTGCAGGAGGAATTTTTGTGGTGCTAGGGAGCGGAATTCCAAAAGCCCCACCGTAGCTATGGGACTGCTAGTTATATTAGTTGAGTAATTATTGATCCACAATTTGGATGTCAATTTAATAAAGCCATGTTTAATGTCATCAGCTCTTTTAAGAATCAGTTCAAGAGGTATGAATGGTCTATTGTGTAATTTGTGAAGCTGGAGTCTTGAGGCTAGGTTATTTACTTGAAAATAATTAAACTAAGGAAGTGGTTTACTTAGTATCTCTTTTAATTTGTTTTTCTCTAATAAACCTCTCTTATTAGAGATATCTATAAGCCTTGTTAAACCAGCTTGCCTCCAAACATGGCTTTCTTTGGTTTTAATGGTTTTTAAGATGTGTTTTTATTATGTATATTTGAATCCTTTTGACTTTTTGGTGGCCCTGATGTGTGTAGAAAGGCAGGTTATAAATTTTGTAGAATAAATAAATAACCTAATTTAACTGATACACTTGGTGTCTCTTGTCCATTTGGCTTATGTGTAGAGGAGGCTTTAGAAATTATAGAATCTTCCATGTTGCCCTGCTAATAGGGTTGCCAAGTACCTACCTACGAACCGGTGGGGGACACATGCTTCCCCGCCGGAAGATTCTTGCTTGTAACACAGGTGCTGCACTATTCCGTCGTCCAGACGTGACGTAGACACGTAGCCGGGTGACGCTCTAGCAATGGGGCTGGAAACTCGATGGTACCATCGAGTTTCCAGCCCCATTGCTAGAGCGTCACCCGGCTACGTGTCTACGTCACGTCTGGACGACGGAATAGTGCAGCTCCTGTGTTTTCCCTGCGGGAATGGTCCCGCAAAGAACTACATATCCCCCGCCGAATCAAAGTAAGTACTTGGGAGCCCTGCCTGCAAAGCACCCACAAACATCTGTCCTCAGAAAAATGTGCCCTGCACATTGCGGATATCATCCATGGATCCAGATTTCTCCTTTCTGCAATAAGCTATCAGCCCCCTGGTCAATCTTGTTTACCCTGCAGCTTTGTAAATATTGAAAGGGTAACACTGGACTTTGTAATATGCTGAAATCTCAAATGCAGGTTGTTACAGCACTGATTCTCAAGGGATGACAGAATTGATCTTCAGCAGACCTTTCACAGATGTGAATTTTTAACTATCATAGAGCTTCTCCCAAGCAGATATTGCTGCATTCAGAAGAAATGGTGAATATACTGCAGTGGATAATTGGTTCTAACATTATTGTTTGGCAGGAGAGGACATTTCACAGGGGCTAAGAATACCTCAACAAGGTAGATGACCAAAGATATGAGCTGCAAGTTTGCCATCAATTTAATACATATCTCAGCTCTGCTGAAGCATTTTTGTACATTCCTGTTTGACCATGATTTATTCTTTTTTGACCTGAATTCATTTTCTTATAAGAAGCAAAAAATAATAATTTCACTTGCTTGTAAAACATTGTCCCATTTTGCAAATGTTTATCTTTAGTGTGGTGGAGCTGCGATGGCTCAAGTGGTTAAGACGCTGAACTGCAGGCTGTGGAAGGTCATTAGTTCAGCAGTTTGAGACCCGGGTGCCGCATGATGGAGTGAGCTCCAATGTTCCCTCTAAGCTGTGGAGTCTTGTGAGCAAAAATTCTACTTTGTGAGCTACTGGCATTAAAGTTGTGAGCAAGCAAGGTTTGGCTGCTGCAAAAATTAGTTTGCTCTGGAGCCATCCTTCCTGAGCGAAGACAAAAGTGTGTGAGCCGGAGGCTCAAAAACTGTGAGCTGGCTCACACTAACTCAGCTTAGAGGGAACACTGGTGAGCTCCCATCTCTAGTTCCAGCTCCTGCCAACCTAGCAGTTCGAAAGCAAGAAATTGCAAGTAGATAAATAGGTACCACTTTGGTGGGAAGGTAACAGCATTCCGTGCGCCTTGGTGTTTAGTCATGCCAGCCACATGACCACGGACCACATGACCTTCAGACAGCGCTGGCTCTTTGGCTTTGAAACGGAGATGAGCACCGCAACCCTAGAGTCGGATTCGACTGGCTTTCGAGCAAGGGAACCTTTACCTTTACTATCTTTAGTGTGAGGTCTCTTAATAGATATTCCAGAGCTGTGAAGAATCTTTGCCTCTTTAGGTATTATTATCTTCAAATAAGTGCTAGTTGATAAAACATACTGTCCTATCAGCTTCTCCTGATTTCCATGGTAATATTTTAAAATTTAAGTGTATTCTACAAGAAATATGAAGGATGAAAAGTTTTTTTAAAAAATTCCATTGATATATCATGTTTTACATGGAGGGTGATCATTTCACGAGATGGTTTCTGCTCACTGAATATGCATTATCAAATGAAAATGCATGGTAGAAACGTTCCTGTCAATCAGTTAAGTAAATCACATGTTATGTAATTATCTTATTACTCAGATGATGAAGGCTTAGCTGAGTGTTCTTCTTTCACCTTGGTATGTGAAGATTTCTAAAGAAAAAAAAGATCTTTCAAAAACTTTCAAAAAGCTTCATATTCAGCTCAGTGGGAAAAAAAGAACAAATTTAGCTAGTTTTTAAAGATAAAAGTATGCATTTATAAGTAAAGATATGTAAATCATTTCTTAGATACTGTTCATTATGACTGTATTGGAAACATAGTTATTCAGGGTGATTTACCAAAAAAATAATATTAATCCAGTGATATATTCTGTACTTCAGAGAACCAACATGATGTCTAAGTCAAAAAAGAATAGGGAAGATAGTGTTGTTCATGATAATGCCTGTTTTATAGGCATAAGTATGATATCACAATACAGGCATATTAATTTTATTGATTTCAATTTTGTTTGTATTTTTGTCTGTTTGTTTTATCTGTTGGTAACAAATGCAGATACCTCGCTGATACCTAAATTCAGGACTGGGTTTTTTCAATTTACATTATTTGGGAATGGAGCATCAATTTAATCCTGTCGTTACTAGTAGTGCTATATGGTACCACAGCCGTCGGCCCCAGATTTCTAAAGTTCCCAGTCCCTACCACTGGCATGAATCCAACCTCCCAAGGACGTCACAGGGCAGGAACTTCCTTTTTCCTCCTCCTACTAAGATCCCACTGAGCCCCTCCATTTTGTTCCAGTAGGGGTCCATGGACCCTCAAGAATACCATGAAGGGGTCTGTAGTGGGAGGGAGGGATTCTCCGTAAATATCAACTCCCTGCAGAAATTTCAAGATTGGGGGGGGGGAGGCAGAAGCCCCTTCTCCTGCATACGTTCTGATCCAAATCAGGCCTGCAAGTACCTGGAAAGCATGGAGCTCCCAGCCTATGCGTGACCCAAAGCCCTTGTGACAGTACTTTGTGATGTATGAATAAGCCCCAGAATGCTTTAAACGTTTCTTTCTCTCTTTCAAAAAGCCTAGCTTTATCTTCGGTGAACCAGGCTACTCTTTGGTATAAATCCCTATTTAAACTATTGAAGTCTACATAAAGTTATATAGACTATCAGAGTCTATATAATGATATAGACTTTAGCAGAGCAGCTAGTTTAATCAACAGGCAATTTATCTCCATTAAGGCTGTTTCAAACATTTGCTTTTGAGCAATAATCTTGAATGGTTAAAGACCACAGGGTTCTCTTTGTCTGCAGGTGCAGGTGATCAGCTCCAAATGGGCACAATAATAATTAATTTTCATATCCTTTTCTTATTCCTTTTTTAATGTTCTAAAAAGCACTCAGTGCTTAGGACTTGGTTAATGCCCCCTTTTGAGAGGGAGGTTTGTTCTTTTAGCTCTGCTTACAGAGAATGAAAGGAGCTGCGGTGGCTCAAGTGGTTAAGATGCTGAACTGCAGGCTGTGGAAGGTCGGTAATTCAGCAGTTTGAGACAGGAGTGTGCCGCATGACAGAGTGAGCTCCCATCTCTAGTTCCAGCTCCTGCCAACCTAGCAGTTTGAAAGCAAGAAATTGCAAGTAGATAAATAGGTACCACTTCAGTGGGAAGGTAACAGCGTTCCGTGCGCCTTGGTGTTTAGTCATGTCGGCCACATGGCCACGGAAATGTCTTCGGACAGTGCTGTGTTGGGAAATGAGCTAATTTATGGTTTTATATCTGCCACACACAACACATGGACTGTGCACACATTTGTATACCATGAGCCAAAGAAAGCTGTTTGCATCACCTACTGTGAGAGACTTCACATAGGGAACGCTTGCCTGCATTTTATGTTAATGTAGCTTGCACATATTCAGCTCAGAGAGGATCATGGGAAGAAGAAGCACATGTTAGCCATTGTGAGCAGAGAACAATGACTAAGAGGAAGAATTCCCCCATTACTGCAAAGACGAGATGTCACCTAGGACACGGACCTGATTTGCATCTGTATTGCAAGTTTCCTGTTTATGCCTGGGAAAGCCAATATTCATTTGTACTTCAAAGAGGATGCAGGAAGTCGACATTTCACACCTGGCCAGATGCCGTTCCATGAGATAGAGTGTAGTATTTCAAATATTGGCCCAACCCATAGAATGCCTGCCCTTTTCACATGCACCAATAGGAAAAGCTATGGGATGGACTTGTAAGTAGGTGGGATTGCAGTTGGCAAGGTGCCACCCACCTGGAGTTTCAATTATAAAACGCAAAGACCATGCTTTAGCCACATTTCACCATCCAAGCAAAGACCATGCTGCAAGTCTTCTGGCTGGCCACATTCCACTACCCCCCCCCCTTTCATGCTTTAAAACTCTTTGTCTTTACTGGATCTCTTTGGGATGTGCAGCCAAAGAGATCCCCTTACACGCACACACACTAGACCGGCTGGTTCTGGAACAGTGTGATGTAGGTAAACCTCTAGACACTATTTTCTGTCCCTTTATTTCTCCATTGCAACAGACAAGACTTCTAGAAACAGGCAAGTATGAACCGATTTTCCTGCCTACTTCCAAGTAAATAACTAAACTATTTTATTTCTATTTCTGTAATTCTAAAGGAACCTTGAGTGTATGCGAATTGTGAGACTGATGTTTTTGTATTTGTGACTTTGATATCCTTCAGTAAAAAGATTATTTGTTTTGGAAAAACACCCATGTGATTTCAATTACTGGAACTCTGGGTTCAGACATGACCCTGGTATAGCTGGCCAGAACTCACGTTAAAAATTAGTTGTCCACAGCTGTAGATAAAGCTGTTGGCATAACAGCTGGCTCTTTGGCTTTGAAACGGAGATGAGCATCGCAATCCTAGAGTCGGATTCGACCGGCTTTCAAGCAAGGGAACCTTTACCATTACCTTTTTACAGATAATGAAGTAATAAACTGAACCCTGGATTGCATCATTACATATGGCAAGGTGAAAGCAGCATATTTTTAATGCTCCCCCAAGTTAAAAAAAAACCCCTCCCTGCATGTTGTAAGCTAGCCTGTTAGCTATCTGGCTCTGTTTAACGTTTCTTTCTGAGTGTGTTGCTTTACTAAAGGCATGGCGATGTTTCTATAGGGCAGTATTCTAAAGCCAGCGCAAGAGCAACTCATGCTTTGTATTCTGAGCTTGACCTACACATGCAGCAGAGTGCGGTAAGAGAATAAATTGTATCATTTCAGGAGGCAGGTGGGAGATGCCTATTATGAATAATGCTCTCTTGTAAAAAAAAAAGTCCCTGCAAGTAAAAACCAACACACTGGATATACATTTCAAGCCCAGTCTCTTCCCCATTGGAATGCTCATGCTACAGGGAGGGGATGAAATCGAGGGATTCAGATGACTTACAGATGACCTATGGCAAGCCTGTTGGGTTTTCAAGGCAAGAGACATTTGGAGGTGGTTTGCCATTGCCCACCTCCACATGAGCCCTGCTTAGCTTCTGAGATCTGACAAGATCAGGCTAGGCTGGGGCTATCCAGGTCAGGGCTCCTACTCCATACCACAAAAATATTTCCAGTAATTATCATGAAATAAAATGAATAATAATAAAGGCCAGAAAATAAATTCAGGTGGGTGGCCATGTTGGTCTGAAGCAGCAGAACATAGTTTGATCTTAAAGGAGCTTCTGTACCCAAACTTTGTTTCAGTGGCCAGAAAAGAAACACAGACAGTGAAAATTTTCTTTTATTTAAGTTTTGTTAGCCAAATTGCCTTAATTTATTAATAAATGTGGGGAAGTATGAGTATTAAATGGCAATATGCATGAAATATAGGATCAGACCTTTGTATACAGGAGTTTGATTTCCCAGTCCCAGAAATAGATGCAGAGGCTAGATTACTAATGCATTCTTAAACATACAAACATAAAATCAAGCATTCATACACAACACAGAACTAAGAAAGCAGAGGTGATTGATAGCTTATAGAGGGGTCAGTTATGGGTTGATACTACCTGTCCAGATGTACAGAGGTCCATGAAGAAGGGATTATGGCCTAACCCCAAAGGTTTACGGGAGGACTGCCAGTTGGCATCAGGGCAGAGGCACACAATCTGAAGTCATGTGCTCTGATGGATATAGACATTGGAAAACAATGCAGACCAATGGAAGGCCTTGGGGGCTGCTCTCAGGTGAGAACAATAGATTACCTGGGCCAATGATGAGTCCCAAGGGCGCGTGGCATCAGGATGGGCAAGGCCTAGATGTGACCAATGAGCTCTCAGAGGGGCAGAGTCTGGGTTAACAATAGCCTTGATTAAATCAGCCAGGCGCTAGGTGGCTAGTTGAATGGGGTTTTTTGACCACTAATGGTCCAATCAAGGCAGTTTGAAAAGGTTCCCAAGTATAGACAAAAGGTGGGAAATGGGCCTCTGATTAGATCACTAAACATTTGAATGTATGTTTGGTTTATTTTGGTATCCTGAGGGATAGAGCAGAAAAGACAATTATTGAGATAAAGATTTACTGGAGACACGGCTATTCACCAGGTAGCCTCTGAATAGCCTTTAGAAATGTAGATGTTTTACCTGGTGGAACCCATTGTCATTCCATAAGCATATCTATGCCGGATGGAGGGGGAAGACTGGAGGTTTGCTCTGAGGTTGCTTTATGAAACCTGAAAATGAAGGCCCCTTTTTGCGGAGTGCTTGCAGGCTGACTCTGTGGTTCAAGCTGAGAGTGCTTGACTTTTGGGGACTTTGGTTCAGGTCAGTAGTGGGGTGCCCCTGCTGTTGGGGGCTACCCAAGAGTAAAGGCAGTGCCTCTGGCAACAGTTTGTCTATATAATCATGCCAGTAAAAAAGATTCAAATTCCAACACGCTATTCTATTGCGAGAGCCAATGTGGTGTAGTGGTTAAAATGTCGGACTCGGATCTGGGAAATCCAGGTTCGAATCCCCACTCATGCCATGGAAACCACCCCGGTGACCTTGGGCCAGAAACATTCCTCTCAGCCTAGCCCTGACCTGAATATCCCCAGGATAGCCTGATCTCATCAGATGTCAGAAGCTAAGTGGGGCTGATGTGGAGGCGGGCAATGGTAATGTTCTAATTAAATGATATTTTTTTTAAAATGCAAGCAAGCACCTCAGTCTGGGTTTATGCAGTGTATTTTACCACTTCTGTTTGCTGTATCTCTCAGCAACAGCTTCTTCAAAAATGCTTGTGGCTTGGAAGCTGCTGCAGAGCTACATATTCTTCTGCCAGAGGGAAACACCACATAAGGGAAGCCTGTCCTGACAGTCTTCTCCCTAGTAACATCAGTCTTGGGGAAATGCAGTAATGCCAGTGGAGGGAGGAGCAGCTTCAACAACCACCACAAAAGGACACATTCATACATCTTTAGCTGCTGGCATAATAAATAGCCTCCATCTTCTCGCGGTTCAGTTACTTTAGAACTGTTCATTGACACAGTGCAGCAATAACATACTTTTGTTCTAACTTTCCAAATTCTCCTAAGCTTGGAAGGAGGTTCCTATTTTGCAAGGCAACAAGCATTGACGATGCCTGTTGTGGCAAACGTGGATGAGCATGTTCAAAGATGGATCTGACAGCCTGACAGAATGACAGATAAGGTGAGAAACAGGTTCGGCAACCATGAAAGGGAAATGAGCTGTTTGTTTCCTTGCTTGATAGTTTGTTACAGAAGAATGCTTTCAGAACTGGACACTAATAAGGAATGAATATGCTCAGGAGAATATATTCAGAATGACATTTAGTCTAGCTTTTGTGTGTGAGAGAGGGAGAAGGACAGACAGATATATATATATATATATTTCAGGACTTACCAGTTCTTGAGCCGGATGACACCCAGTCAGGAGAGGATAAGGTAGGGATGTCACCCTCCAGGTGGGACCTGAGGATCCCCTGGAATTACAGCTCATCTCCAGACTACAGAGAACAGTTCCCCTGGAGAAATGGGTACTTTGGAGGGTGGATTCTATGGCATTGTATCCCACTGTGGTCCCTGTCTTCCCCAGGCTCCACTCCAAAAATCTCCAGGAGTTTCCCAACTTGGAGTTGGCAGCCCTACTCCCCTCCACCAGTGGCCAGAGAGGACCTGGAAGTCCTAGGATAAGTGGTCCATTGAATACTGGAGTCTGTGGTGGAGCCTGGAAGACTCAGCAGCACTCTTTACTGAGGACTTAGGGCAAGAGCTCTGGAGGATGATGAGCACATGAAGCTGCATTATATTGTCAGGCTTTTGGTCTATCAAGGTCAGGATTGTCTACTTTGACTGGCAGAAGTTCTCCAGGGTCTTGAGTGGAGCTCATTCACGTCATTTATTGCTTAATTAAAAACAACAACAGCAACCTGGAGATTTAACCTGGGACCTTCTCCATGCAAGACAGGTCCTCTACTACTGAGTCACCACATCTTCATAGATACGCAAAACATTTGATAATCCAATGGTAAATATTAGCCTGAGGAGTTTCAGATCTATGACCCTAAAATTAAGAGGTAGAACCCTAGCTCCATGCACCACCCATGGACAATCTGGATTACCTAATGAAAAAAAAATACCCTGACAGGTTCTTCTGCCTTCTGGACAACTAAAGGAACCCCCAGTTCCTTGCAATTAAGTGGCCACATTTGTTTAAGTCTATAGGGCCAAAGAAGTGAGTCCCTAAATGAAGAGACATCTTATCATAGAGATAGTATTTGAGACACCTTAGGTTGCTGTGGAAATGGTAGTCTGACTGCTGTGTGTTCAAAGTGAATGTCCCCCACATTTCCAATGGCCACTGCCTCTGCCAAAACTGCCTGAACAGACCTGTAGCGTGTGTGCAGTGCAGGAAGTGCCCATCTGGGAAATTGCCCCCAGTGAGACCAAGGCCCTGATACCATCTCTCATTGACCCTGCTCCCCCCATAGGAACCCACATTCATCTTCAGGCTCCCCCTTTTATGCTCTTTTCTGTGAAAACTGATGTTGCACCAATAGTCTCACCTGTCCCGGAGCAGTACCTGGTTGTTCAACCGCCACTGCTATGCTAGTGACAACATCAGCACCTGATGATGTGCGCTGATCTTCATTGTCTTCCTTCTCCAGCATGTCTATATGGCAGTCACACAAAGGATGCTGGGAGCATCTTCTCTTAACTGCAAGAGAAGCTGGGAACTAGAGTTTGTGCAGTCCAGAACTGTTCCCTAACTTGGACTTACTTGCCTATGGGAAATGTGCATGTAAGTTAAATGGTTCAAAATATTTGGTACCACAATTGCTTGCAGTTTTGCAATTTAACAGATAACTAAATCATGACAATGGCTTACAGAATTTATGGAATTCTCACTTATATGACCTTCCCAGCAGTTGGTTTAGAGAGTGAAATTCCTTCATGTCACTGTCCCAAATTGCAATTAAAATTGCCATCAATATCATAGGCCAGTGAATAAACCAATTTTAAGCCACTAAATTGATTTTAAACAGTTTGACACATTTTCAGCTCCATTCAACATGCTAGGGTTTAGTCAGGTTTTTTTGCATATGTGTTCATTTTAATAACTCATTCTTCCCTTAAATTGCCTGTTTTTAAGTGCTGTGTTTTTATTCTCAGAACACAAAAATCAATCTCATTCTATTCTCAAACATGGTACTTTTACTCACTGGTACTGATCAAATAAATCAATGCATATTTAACTAGTAAATGAGGATCTTTCCCCTGAAATTGGCATAACTTAGGAGAGGGTGCAGCCCTTATACATTAAAATGCTTTATACATTAAAATTAGGGTTTCTGTTGCTGTTGTTGTTAATTTGCCTCATCGAAGCACATTAACATTACTTCCAAATTTGGTCAGTTGCGTTAAACACTCAGGGCATGAAGTTTCATACCAACTATGCATTAAAAGAAATTAAGCATATGGTAAGTAAGCAATAGGGATGTTCACATATTATGTTTGTTTGGGTAAATTTTTTATTGGATTCTTTTTATATATATATGTGTGTGTGTGTGTGTGTGTGTAACATATAGCCATTTCCTTTGGTTTCCATGTGAAAGACTTTCCTTCTTGTAATGTCCCTGTGTACATCCATCACCCAAGCCAGAAACCTCCCCAAATTTCAGCCAGCTAGCCTCCTTTGAGACACAGCACAATTTTGAACCTTTCCAATAAAATGGGATAAAAATCTCAGGTGCCATAGTCCTCCTCAGCAATGGGATTCTCTCTGTCAATTTGCAGACAGGGGAGAAAGTGTTACTATGTTACATTCAAATTCTCCTTTGCAGAGCAGGCACATGGAGATGGGGTGATGATGTATAACTTTATTCCTTTCCTGCTGCTGGAAACCTTAGTCAAGTATGCAGGATAGACAAATGGCAAGGGATGCTAAACCCTACACACATGTGCATGTGGGTACATGCTCAAGCATACACACACAGGGTTATATTTTTAAGCATGTTTCTTTTAAGCCTCCATCTACATTAACTTAGTTCTTAACTTCTAATGAGGCACTAAAAATGCTTCACAACAAAAAATAAGAACCAGAGGGTATTTGTTTTACTACCTTTCATCTATACACTGCATTTTTTACACCCATCCCCATTTTAGCTTTACATGTGAATGGGAACATTACTATGTAATTGGAGTTCACAGTGTTGCTTCTAGACCAGTGGTCTTCAACCCATGGGTCAGCATCCTCAGGTCAACTACAGAGGCTGGGTTTTAAGTTCTATAAAGTAGGCATTTTTGCTGCTTTTTGGATGGGTCTGCTGTATAGACAGCAAGGGTGTCACACATTCCATCACTTTTTACACACATAGTGAGAGAAGTAACAGTACAGCAAAGTGAAGTGAGGTCACTCTAGGATTGCCAGGCAGGAGACAGGAAGAGGTGGGGATGTGAAGGATCATCAGCGATGTCATGATGTCACTTCCCAGAAGAACTGTGAAGAAACATCAGTGCTCTCTACAAACCATTCCAATGGGCCACTTTGTTTGTTTAGCTTTCTCCCAGAACTGCTTCAAGAAGCCACTCTCTGTTTTGAGGGAAACTGGGAGCAGAGGTGAAGTGGTGAAGAGGACAAATTTTAGCTCCTCACCACAGTACACCACATGACCTTGTGTTTCCTGTTCACAACTTTCTTCGTCTTCTGCTCTTGATCACTCATAAGGTCATATTTTGGCTCTTCTTCTTCATGCCATGTGAATATTAAGTCTTTGGGTCCTGTGCTGCCACTTGAGGGTTAAAGGTGGGTGCTGCTGGGTCTAGAAAGGTGGAATATCATTTAAAAAATAGAATGAGACGTGTTCTTTGTTAGCTCACATTGTCTGTATATGTGAGAGCCAGTTTGGTGTAGTGGTTAAGTGTGCGGACTCTAACCTGGGGGAACCGGGTTTGATTCCCCACTCCTCCACTTGCACCTGCTGATGTGACCTTGGGTCAGTCACAAGCTCTGGCACAGCTGTCCTTGAAAAAGAGCAGTTTGTGTTAGAGTTCTCTCAGCCCCACCCACCTCACAGGGTGTCTGTTGTGGGGAGGGGAAGGGAAAGGAGTTTGTAAGCCGCTCTGAGACACCTTTGGGTAGTGAAGGGCGGGGTATAAATCCAATCTCTTCTTCTTCTTCTTCTATATGTATTCTGGCTCTTTAATGTTGGAGGGTAGAAACCCAACAGGATCTATGCTGCAAAGAAGGCAGGGGAAAGAATAACTACCGCAACATTAACCTCTGGCTCTTTGGTGGCCTTCCAAAGTTGCATGAATGCTCTCTCCGCCTTTCAAAGAACACATTCAAAGGCTTCACTTTTGCTGAAAGAAGCAGTCACAGGGACTCCAGTGGCCTCTCTTGCTATGTGAAGCACTTACCTTTCTCCAAGCAACCCCAACCAGTTCTGTGATGGATATTGGGAACTGTGAAGTTAAGCTGGAGGGAAAATGCTGCAATGAATTAAACTAGAGCATTGTGTGTGTGTGTGCATGAATGAGTGCACATGGAGGGTTTAGCACCCCTTCCTATTTTTGTTTAAAAATATCCCCACATACCTGCATCAAGATACTGGTGGCAGGAAATGACACAACAAAATTACCCAATCGCCATGTTTCCTTGAGTTTGCACTGCTAGGGAGAATTTTAGCTTATAAAACAGTTTGGCAAGTAGAACCCTAGTGTGAAGATGACAGTCCCTCTGAATTTACTCCCTTTTGGATTGGGAGAAGGAGATTAGATCTGGAAAGGGGCTGTGTGAGATAGAGGGTGGCTCTTGGTGAGAGGGTCTCCTTGCGATACCCACTTGAATGTGGGGTGCCGGAAGGGGTGATCCTCTCACCAACGTTATTTAACATCTACATGCGCCCCCTCACCAAGTTACCCAGGAATTATGGGCTGGGTTGCCATCCATATATGGATGACACCTAGCTCCATCTGTTAATGGATGCCCATCCATCTTCTGCCCCTGACATTCTGGCTGAGGCCCTGGCGGCTGTGGCTGGATGGGTGCGGCAGAGCCGGTTGAAGCTTAATCCATCGAAGACAGAGGTCCTGTATCTGGGTCGGGTGTGTGTGGATGTGGATATCAGACTCCCCACCCTGGAAGGGGTGCCTTTGGTGCCGACCCAAAAAGTAAGGAGCCTGGGAGTAAAACTGGATGCGTCTCTTTCTATGGAGGCCCAGGTTGTGGCAGTTGCCAGATCTGCATTTTTCCATTTTAGGCAGATAAGGTTGCTGAGACCATATCTCTCCCCCCAGGACTTAGCTACAGTGATCCATACAATGGTCACTTCCAGGCTTGATTACTGTAACTTGCTCTATGTAGACTTACCCTTGAGGCTGACCCAGAAACTGCAGCTGGTGCAAAATGCGGTGGCATGCCTGCTGACATCCACACCTAGGTGGGTTCATATCCGGCAGGTGCTCCACCAACTGCATTGGTTGCCAGTTGACTTCCAGATTCACTTCAAGGTGCTGGTACTCCCCTTTAAAGCCTTATACGACCTGGGACCCATATATCTGAGGGACCGCCTCTTCCCATATATGCCCCGAAGAGCGCTGTGCTCTACAGATCAACATCTCCTGGTTGCCCAAAGGATGTCCGTCTTGCCTCAACCCGGGCCAGGGCCTTTTCTGCCCTGGCCCCTGCCTGGTGGAACATGCTCCCAGTCTTGATTAGGGCCCTGCGGGATCTTCTTCATTTCTGCAGAGCCTGTAAGATGGAGCTGTTCCGCCAGGCCTTCGGTTGAGGAAGCGGACGTCTCTATATGGCCTCCCTAAGGTGGTTGTCACCCATCCACTTATCAACCCAAATAATATGCCAGGGAACCCCCACAGCCAGCTGATTTGTTAGAAGTGTGACTGTGTTTTAATGTTTATTAATTTTAAATTGTTTAAATTGTATAATTTGAATTGTATTTATTGTATGTTTTATGATGTTACCCACCCTGAGCCCACTTGTGGGATGGGCAGGCTATAAATGCAAATAATAAATTCTAGAATTGGGAAATATGTGTCTCATGAAACCAACAGACCTGCTTAGCAGGTTGACTAATGGCCCTAAACCTGTCACATAATGACATGAAGGAATCCAAATATCTTTTTGATGTCCAAAATATGCCAAAAACAAATAAAAGTGTCTGCGCACTACACATTCCTGGAATGTAATGTCTACTGGATCAATCCTGTTTATATGCTGGTTGACACTCAAAGAATTCTAAATGGTTGGTAAGATAAAATTTCAATTTGCAGAAGTCCTGCTGATTCATGCTCACTAAGGCAATATTCCTGCATATGTTCAGCAGTTGTAGCTTTCCTAGGACAAACATTATGTCTGTCCATGTTTTCCAGATCCTTTCTGGATATATTTTAAAAATTGGTTCCCTTTCAGTCCTCTGGCATGGATGTTGATTTTAAGATGGTATTTTCATTTTACTTTCCCCCCCAGTATTTTTATCCTAGCACACTAGATAGAGTCTCCAAAATAAGGGTTCAGATGTGGGTAACTCTCCAATATTTTCCACAATGGAGGGTAATGGAAAGAGTTCGATTAGCCTGTCTTCCTTAAGCAGAATTATATCCATCTACCCCATTGACATGGAGCTGCGGTGGCTCAAGTGGTTAAGACGCTGAACTGCAGGCTGTAGAAGGTCAGTAGTTCAGCACTTCAAGACCCGGTGCCGCACGACGGGGTGAGCTCCTGTCTCTAGTTCCAGCTCCTGCCAACCTAGCAGTTCGAAAGCAAGAAATTGCAAGTAGATAAATAGGTACCACTTCGGTGGGAGGTAACAGTGTTCCAGCCACATGACCACGGAAATTTCTTCAGACAGCGCTGGCTCTTCGGCTTTGAAACGGAGATGAGCACAGCAACCCTAGAGTCGGATTCGACTGGCTTTCGAGCAAGGGAACCTTTATCTTTACCTTTTTTACCCCATTGACATCAGCAGGTTTAGAAGGGTGTAACTAATTACACTGTTCCATTTTTGTGTCCTTTTGCCACTGTGTCTGCAATTCTGTTATATAAAGGTCCAGTAGAATCCCTGCTTTGTTTCATGCCTCTGATATATTTAAAGAAATTTGGGGCAGTTTTTATGCACATCACCTATTTCCCAGACTGCCCAGGTGTGCTGCTTGCATATGTACCTCTACGTAGAGAGATGGCTGAAGGCTAGGGTTGTCAACCTCCAAGTGGTGGCTGGAGATCTTCTGGGATTACAATTGATCTCCAGGTGACAAATCAGTTCACCTGGAGAAAATGATCACTTTGGAAGGTGGGGTCTAGGGCATTATACCTGATTGAAGTCCCTCCCCTCCCCAAACACTGCTCCCCTCAGGCTTCACTGCCAAAATCTCCAGGTATTTCCCAACCTGGTGCTGGCAACTCTACTGTAGGCCTTTCTTAAGGCCTATAGGGATACCTCTGCAAATGTGTGCTACAGCAGTATTAGGAAGCATTGAGCCCATAATAAGTTATACGTTATATTTCCGTTGTGTTCAAAATGCTTTTCATATGCATATGAAAGCTTATACCCAGAATTAAACTTTGTTGGTCGTAAAAGGGCCACTGGACTCAGTCTTAGTTTTTCAAATGATCCTTTACAATGATCCATTAATAGCGATCATCCCATATTACAGATGGCAACAAACTAGTTGGGCGATATAATGCAGTCTTCAACACTCTGTTAAAAATTAGTGGTGCTGTTTAAGCTTCTATTTCCTTTGCTCAGAACAGAAGGCTACATTTTCAAGAATTCCCAGTGCCTCAAGTGATGCTGAGATAGTATTTGAGTCATCAGGCGGAAGAGGACACAGAGAAGAACTGTGAGGGCATTCCTTTCTGCCTGAAAATCAGCCCACCTGCCTGACCGCCTCCAACCTCTGCAGCAACCAACCTCTGCAGGCAAATGGAGCTGGAACAGTGGTGGTTGTAGGTGGGACAGGTGATGACTGGGAGTTCATAAGGAAGGCCCAGCAAATCATGTGCAAGTTTAGGTCTCAGGGGAAAAAAAATAAAGGTCAAGAATGATCCAATTCTGATCATAATTTTTCAGAGCTTTTCCAACTCAAGACTGGGAAACCATTCAGCACAGGATTTAAAAAGTGTCTTGTCTCCAGCTTTACAGTATTGGTACAGTACTTGACATAAATAGGGCTTACTCAGCTGATGCCATAACACTGAGGGTTTGGTAAGGACCATCGCACAGAAATGTGCCTCCCTCATCATGTGCCAAATTCAGAACCTGGAAAACTGTTGTGTTACTTCACTTCTGTGACATTCAAGCTTCATATGTCTAATCAAACTGATGATAAAGAGTTTACTTCTCCTTGTGATGTATGAGAGACAAAATGAATTTCATGCACAATTAGAACCCCACCGGTCTCTGATTTGTCATAATTTATAAGCCATTTCCAGAAGCTGTGTGGTAATTGCCCTACACTACTATTGTGTAAAAAGCTCACAGGGGAAAACAAAAAGTTTAAGTAATGTCATATTGGACATATCAACCCTTGAGCACTTTTTTATTAGTAAAATTTAAGAGCCTTTATACTGTTACAATGAATTAGACGCACCTAACACTGACACTTAACACATTAACAAGCCATAAATAATGTGTAACAGTCTATTAACCTAGTGAGAAGTGATTAGAAGTGCCTGCGATTGGGAAGAAGAAAGTAACTTAAGGGCCTGCCCTTTTGGGTGCTGAGTGAAGCAATTTCTCTCTCTCTCTCTCTCTCTCTCTCTCTCTCTCTCTCTCTCTCTCTCTCTCTCTCTCTTTCTTTCTCTCTCTGCAGTAACTGTAGGAGCTGGTTGCAACTTCACAGAATTTACTTTTAATTCTTATCCTATAAGGACAAGGAAGAACTGACAGTCATTAAACCTATATACTGATGTATTTTATGTGGCCAATCATAATAGAGATGAATTTTGCAGGATATCACAGTATATTTTAGTACCACTAGGGGATCCCTTCCCATTCATTTTTGTTGAAATAATATAGGGCCTCGTTGTCTTCATTTATTCTGTTCTTGTTGCTGTGGGAAAGGTATTAAAGAATGGGGAAAAATAGCCATCTGGAATAAGATTACTGCGATACAATAAATTTTAAAGCCCTTGATTCCCTTTTTATGTTTATTCCATCAAGCAGGAAACCCAGAAGAAAGGCTTGTGACAGAAACCCCATAAATATTTTATGTGCAACATTGTTTTTGAATCTTAATCTTACCTTCATGGGCACTAGTCAACAAGTACTGTTTTCAGAAGGGAAACAGCCATAAAATGTCATAAATATTAGCCGCACAGAATTACTAGACGTGCAGTAACCATTGCTCTTTATAGAAACATGACTGCAGGCACTGGAATTTAGCTCATCTTTGAATTTCACCTTGAAGAAACAAGATGTTCGTACTTTAGTTTGAATTGTTAAACCATATCCACTAGAAGAAGAACATTCTAAATTATGTGAACAAGTATCCTCCTCTCCCATTGTCAAACAGATGGCCAATACTGTCACCTCTGACACAGATGATGGCACTAACCAAATGTTCAGCAGTTCAGTGTGATGAAGGAATAATGTATGGCATCTCCTGAGCACTCAGTGCTGGGTCTACATATATGCACACATACAGAGTAGTCATTTTTACACCTGCTATCAACAACTGCACTGTCGAGTTTTTCCAGAGATACCATTTAGGAATACTGGAGCCCTTCCATATTTCAGACCATGTGAGATTAATCCTCAGGAACATCTCTTTCTCTGATAATTATGAGGTATGGAAATCATAAAACTACATTTACAATTCCATCCACTAAATCTTGAATATATCCAAATGTGGGGCTTTGAATGATGCTACCCTCTACCACCAGTCACCTGAGAACTGTAGAATTTAGGGATCCAAAAATCAGATCTTGGCTAAGAAAGTAAAGTCTCAAAGATGATGGCAGTGAGGAGAAAGGAGGCTTACCAGCTCTTTAAAGAGGGCTGTGCCCTGAGAAAATTGACCAACAGATGCTTAAATTAGATAGTGCTATGTACTGGAAAACTGGCCAGGGTTTAAAAGTTCATCGTTGGAACTCCTCCTGCATGAACATGTGGAAAACTAGGAATGGCTTATGAAAAGCAATACATTAAACAGAAATGGTTGCTTGAAGCAAAATGAAAGGACAGTCAGGAGGAAAATGGAACGGGATTAGTAGGGAGCTGCTAAATTTTGCTTATGTTTTTTCTTCACTTAATGTATGCTGCTCTTTATAGAAGCGGTCAGAGCAGGTAAGAGACAATGGGAGGAAGATGGTAAAACTGACATTTTGACCTGCTCACTGAAAGGAGTAATAACAAGCCAACGGAAGTTCAAAACACTCCAATGTGAGAGAAATGACTAGGGATAAGCATGAACTGGGAAAATATGGTTCAGTTCGTGGTTCATGGCATGCCTAGTTTGGAAACACAAACCATCATGAAATTTTAGCTGCCAAGTGAACTGGATTGGTTCATGAGGTTTGTGAAATGGTAGAACAGCTCCCAGGTGAGAGACACCACACTTGCAGGGATGACTGTCCTCTATCTGTCCTCCAAGTTTGGTGAGGATTGGATTTACGGGGTCCAAGTTATGGCCCCACAAAGAAGGTGCCCCCAGGAAAGTGCTTCTGGGGAAATGACAGGCACAGATTCAGGAGGTTCAGGGGTTAACAGAATGGATCCTGTGCAAACTAGAGACATCAAAGTTGCAGGGGGCCTCCTCTAGAAGTTCCTCTATATGCCCTCCAAGTTATGTTGCTTTGAAGTCTGGGAAACACATTGAGTGGAGGCTGTCTGGAAATGTATCCATTCATGAACCTCCATGAACCACCATGAACAGCTTGAACGTTCATGCTGGTTGACCTGCCATTAACTTCAGTTCACAAATCATGAACTGCCCAAAATTTGTCATGAACTGTCATTTGTAAACCAGTTCATGCCCATCCCTAGAAATGAAGAGTGAGACCATACTAAGAAATCAAGATCTTTTCTTCAAGGTGTTAGGGGGGAAAGCTAGGCATGGCCATGGGTGTCTGCTTCCTTCTTGCCATCTCTGAGAAGATCAAACAGGCTCTCTACCTCAGAAATGAATCACGGGCCATCTGATATCTTTCAGCTGGTACAGCTGATACTTATGGGTGAGGTAATACAATGTGATTAGTATGCTTTTTAAAAAAAATTGAATTGCCAGAATAGTCTGCTGTTGCCCTTTACTCTGAAATAAAGATACCAGACAAAATGCATGGGTTAAACGTAGGTTCATGAATTACAATATGAACTGTACATTACACATACACTTCCCATTATGCAGGCCCCCTAAGAGTATGCCCATTGGGTTTGCCAGCATTTGGGCAACCCACCCTGGCTCCAAGCTCAATATGGCCACAAACTATGCCTGCCAATCCTCACCTGCACCAGGCCCATCCCCCCCTCACATAGGGTAAAGGTTCAAGTGCTAATGCACAGTACTGGGGGATTGACCCCACACACACACCAGGGCTCTGAGACTGCACAGCCATCAGTGGCTGGCTTGGGTGCCTCCCCCACCCTCAGATGTCCCAGGTTTCTTGCCTAATTAATTAATCTAATTAAGCCACAAGCACCTCAGATGCACAAATCATGTCAACTCCACTCAGGGCCTCATCAACCCCTCCGAATCAGGCCTATTTATAAAACCCAACCCCATACCAA
This sequence comes from Gekko japonicus, assembly GCF_001447785.1. Lineage (NCBI taxonomy): Eukaryota > Metazoa > Chordata > Lepidosauria > Squamata > Gekkonidae > Gekko > Gekko japonicus. The sequence continues at coordinate 99,423 of NW_015163720.1, read as the reverse complement.
CAAATGTGAAGCAAGCAAAAAAAAAAAAAAAAGTCCCTTATCCCAGCCACTCAGAGAGGGACACCAAAGATGTAGTGATCCACCACCACCTGGTCTCCTTGTCCATGCATATTTATTTATTTATTTTATTTATACCCCCACACCCACTCCCCACAGGGGACTTGGGTGGGTTACAACAGTTAAACTACATGTGAGTAGTGGTGGGGATCTATATATGCATGAGAGGGACTTGAACCCATGTGCCCCCTTCTCTCCTACCTGCCACCACTCAAACTTATGTGCTCTTCCCTTGCTGTCAGGGGTCTGTGGCACTGTCAGAGATGACTTGTGTGCATGTGCTAGCTGTTTCACATTTTTCTTTCTCCTGTCTACTGACTCTGTAGCATCAGAACATGAGCAGAAGTTTTACAGAAACCAGTTAAAAAATCATGAAGCTAAGTAGGATGCACAAGTTACTGGTTTTACTTTGACCAATGTCCCCTCTATTTTTCCCCTACTGAGTGGAGCAGTTCAGATCCTCTGCAGAATATAACTGCTGTAATCTTAAAATGAGCAATGGGCAGTGCAGGACCCTGCTGACATAGCACTACATCCCCCTCAAAAAAGGCTGTTAAGTGCCCTCCACTTCCTGGGAGCTCTGGGCAAACCTAGATGAGGCTTGTCAAATCAGCCTCTCAAGGATTACCAGTCAAGGCTGGGGCTTCACCACTTCGATCTCTCGTATTTGCCTGTTTGGAAAGAGGAAAGGGGAAGTTACAAGTTCCCATGACAAAATATTGTATGCAGACTAGGATAAACTCAAGATGACTTTATGACTCCTCATGTTTGGAGCCAGAGTGAGATTGCCTTTAACACTGCCATGTTTCTGGCAGACCATTAGATAGGGTGCCTCCACTGAGAGGTGAGTTTAATGAGGCTCAGATCAGATTGTTAATGAACAGAAGGATAAACTCACCTACTGTTATTGCTGAGTGCATATTGCTTCTCTTATTGCTGACCAGGGAAGGGCATAACCTGGCTCACAAGCCAAAATTCATCCCAAACTTAGTCTGGTTTGAAGCCCCCAAACCAATGTTCAGGGACAGTGACTTCTCTGAACATTCACCAAACTTTTGTCCAGTTCAGCTATTCAGGCCATTTAAACCTAGCAGCTGAGCAGTGCAGGTCTGCCTGTCAGCTGTTATGTTTAAATGGCTGCCAGCCATTAAGCCCTCCCTGTTTCGAAGCAGGGAAAGCGAAACAGATGAGTTTAATGGCTGGCAGCCATTTCAGCCTAAAAGCAGGATGGGTGCCCCATCTACTCTTAGGTTTAAATTGCTGCCAGCCATTTAACCCCTCTGTTCTGTTGCCCTATGGTTTAAAGTCGGGAGGAGGGAAACAGATGGGTTTAATGGCTTGCAGCTATTTCAGCCCAGAAGCAGGGGAGGTGCTGGAACCAAGTTGGTGGTGTCCAGGTTTTTGAAGCCAGGGGGTGGGGGCAGGGCAGCCCCAGGTTGATGATCTCATAGATTCCTCTTTGATCAAACAATTTCCTTTGCAGCCGGGCTGGGGGAGGAGGTGGCTCCTGCATGTGGATGGCATCTCTGCCCTGTTAACTCCTCTGCCAAGTGAAATTGCACCATCTAACTTCATTGCAGGGGGTGGGGGACCTGGGTGCTTCTCTTAAGCAGGCAGGAGAAGCAGTGAGCCAGTGAATAAAGGGAAGCAAGGCAGTGCCGCAATCCTCTGGGGTTTTAAAAAATTTATTCCTGGCTTGGGTGGCTGCCATCACCACTGCTTCACTTGCTCTTTTTTAGCACCTTCTTTTAGGTTTAAATGGCTGCCAGCTCCCCCCACACACCTTGAAAACCAGAAAAACAGAGCCTGATTCACTGCAAGATCCTCCATGGCAAGTGAGTTGAAGTGAAATGGCCAGGTTAAATGGCTGCCAGCCATTTAAACCCCCCTCCCCCTTATGTAAGCCACAACCAAGAGAAAGGAGGACTGAATTGGCCGGTTCTGTTCCGGCATTTTGGATTTGTTTCAGTTTGGGGTTCAGTTCAGGACCTCCCTGAACCAAACCAGGTTCATGCCCATCCCTACTGCTGACCACTCATTAATGGGCTGGCATGTGCACAAATTGTGTTGTTGTTTTTTTAAAAAAATCTCAGGCCAGTGTCTGGAGAATAATTTCTGTGAAGAACACAGAAGCTTGTTATCCATCAGTTGAACAAATGTCACTTAGTCAGTTCTTCACCTTCTATAGTTTTGCTGTATCAAGTGCTTCATATCCTTTTGATGATTCACTGTGAATTTCTGCTAACTTTGAATGTATGCACATACAATACATGGTTAGATACAAACACATTAGATAACTGTTGCAGATGGATAAATAGACAGACAGACAGATAGACAGACAAATCAATGTGTCCTACACACAGTTGCAAAACATGGTTAAGTAAGACTGGAAAAAAAGCATATTCCAGACAGGAGTAAGAAAGCACTCTATTTTTGATGCTCAGTAACAATTGTAAGGTCACCTTGTGTTTATTTAACAGTATTGTTCTTTTAAATCATTCTGACAACCCAGTGGGAAACCAAAGAACCTGAACACAATGCTAGAACTCCCAGTCTCCTATAACCACCATGAGGTTCTATTTATGGATGGGCTGGTGAGACTGTAATAAAATATACAAAATATGCCCCCCCCCCCATATCCCTTGTGTCACCAGCAGCCACTTGGAGACCAATATTTCTCATTTTAACAGTTCTCATCCTTTCCAGCAAAGCCAATGTCTCACATACACAGAAAACCCTTTATTATAATGCAAAATAGTTTTGAGCCCAGATCTTATTCTCTCTAATCTTCCGATGCAATGCAATCTTGATTTCAAAATGTCTCTTAAGCTTCTTGCCCCTCTTTACTGAATAGCTAATCTATTCTGAAATAATTTTATTTTTGATTTCCATCTCCCTCTATATTTAGCAGAAAGGGGGTGGGTGGGACATGTAGCACTCACTGGTGAGACATATCCTTGCTATTAAACTTAGCATCTGCTCAGTCTTGAATCAGTATTTTGCAAGGTTCTTTATTACAAGAAGTGAGCCAAGGAAATTGGCTCCATCAAAAACACATGGAGCATTACAGTTTAATCTTACGAACCAACGTGCCTGCAAATAAGTGTTTAGGATGAGGTACAATAATTGCAGTATTGATACATCATAATGCCCTGTAGCACAGCACTAGGCTCAAACCTGACCTAGGGCATTATGCATGTGCAGCACCATGCACCAGAGCTACTGCACCAGCACTGCTATACCACTGTGTAACCTTTACCTATTGGAGTTTCTACTGACATCTAAAAGGAATGTTTCTGTTTTCTGTCTGCCTTTATTATGGTATAGAGCTCCTGAAGGGGGAAAAAGAAAACACTGGAAAACAAGGAAATAATTGGAAATAGGTAGTAGCAGGGCTGGGCAATACTACTTTTTTCTATAGTTATACAGTAGAAAAGATTAAGAGTCCAGTAGCACCTTAAAGATTAACAAAATTTGGGGTAGGGTATGAGCTTTTGTGAATCACTGTTCACTTCTTCAGACTCATGGGCAGTGGCTCACAAAAGCTCATACCCTACCATGAATTTTGTTGGTCTTTAAGGTGCTACTGGACTCTTACTCTTTTCTACTGCTACAGACAGACTAACATGGCTACCCATCTTGATCTATATTTAGGCTTTAGGAATAATTCATAAATGCATATATGGCGAATGTGACTAATGTCATGCTATCTGTAATGCTCTGGACAGCAGAAAATATTTTATTTGTGTCTTTGCTAGCTGACAACCTTCCATGGGCAGATTTTCTGGGCCACCAAAAACTGTAGGATGGACAGAAAGCTAGTGGGTGAATCTTTACTCTCTGGGTTGAGGACAACTTCAAGTGACTCATTTCTCAGTGACTTGGAAACCTAACCACTGTTCACATGTGAGCATTTGATTATTCAGACACAAACATGAAGGAATCACAGAGACAGCTCTTCTCGAGGGTAGAAAATCAGTCTGCCTCTCAAGGCAGCAAGCAGTTTATTTTATGCACATTCTGCTTCCCCCCTCCCCACCATCCGTGTGCTGGGGTTGAGAGTTCACATAGCTGGGGTTCAGAGTTCACATTCAGAAAACCAGAGGAGAACAATCACTTTCAGGGGGGTTTGTTTTAAGGATTACATTGGAACAATGATTAACAAGCTACCTCCACAGTACTACAGATGTTCAAAGGTCATCGGACTTAGATCTATGTCTTGTTGATCAGTTACTGATCAATATCCAGATATTTACAGAGTCTGGGATATGGGCTGAAGACTAGGACCGGCATGCCTTAATCGCTAATCTGGTGCCCACACAAACAGGAGGTATTTGCCCCTCTATTTTATATGTGCATTTACTTCATTTATGGTCTGCCTTTCTTGTCTCAAAACTCAAGGTGGATTACAGAATTAGAAACAATGGATTACAGAATTAGAGAACAATGCAGTTAGAACAGTACAATAAATCAAATAAACATTGGGGAATTTCAGACAGGCGCTTTCTCCCGGTAGGGAACCGATTCTCAACCGGGTGCTGGTCTGTATGACAGACCAGCACCCGGTTGAGAATCGGTTCCCTACCGGGA
>NW_015163720.1:44121-94727 GCF_001447785.1 Gekko japonicus | reverse complement strand
TCTTCCGATTAGGAACCGGGAGGGAAGCGTTTTACCTGTCAACCGCTCCCGTTCCCTCTCCCGGTTCCGATACGCTTCTTTCCCGCCTTTTTTCAGCCGCGCGGGCTTTGTTTTTTTTTTTGAACGTTCGGCTTATATCGATATATCGATATAACGCTATACCGATCCCATTGGAATACATTGGAATACTGGTATATCGATATATCGCTATAAGACGGACTTTTTTAAAAAAAAAAACCGTGGGGAAACAAAGCGGTGCGTGTGTGAAACGCCGAACCGCTTGTGAATCGGCTCCTTTCCGGTAGGGGCAAGCCGTGTGTGAAACGGCAGCTCTGTACCGGTTCATCTGGAAACGGAAGACTCCCGGCTTGAAACCGGGAGAAGACGGGTAATGTGAAATTCCCCATTGTTTCCCCTGCCATTGCCCTTCACTCATCCATCACTTTCCCCCCAACATCCGCAGAAGATTTCTATGGCTTCTGCCTGTGCTATCTGCCTCTTCCATCTTGGAGGGGTTTGGGGTTTTTTTGCACTTTTTATGTGGTTGCATGCCCATCTGTTGAAATGGCTCCTGTACATAAACAAAGTTGGCATTGTTTTCTCTTTCGTATGGTTTGAAATTTTGGGATTGATCAAAACTATTGGGAGTGGCAGGAATTTGAGTATCATCTAAACATTCATGCCCCGCTCCAGTACATATCGGTGTAACCCTGAATCAAAAAGGACTATGAGTTATAAATTTTGCTGACATTTTAAGCGTGGAAATATCCTCATATTGTATGATAAAAGATGATGCCTTTTTAAAAAATCTGTCAAGGTCTGTTAACCATTGTGTTAAATTTCTGTGGGAGAGGTTTGATGGCAAAATAAACAAATTGTGTTTTATTGCGGACAATTTATGCAGGATTTTATGTTCCTGTCAAGAACTCCAAGCCTTTCCATTGTGCCATGAAAGAAAAGAAAGTGACAGTGTAAAGAAGGACCAGTGGCAAGGAACAGAATGCAGATTCTGAGCCAGATATTGAAGTTAAACTGCAAAGCATTGCTTGGCACAAATCATTCTCTCTCTTATGGAAGGGACATTTCTTTTTCTTTTGTAAACATAGCCAAGAGCCTCTTTATTGTGACAAAATGGAAATGCCTAATATCTTCACAGTCTTCTTTTACTCTCTTGAAAAGGAAGAAAGCGTCATAGCAACAGAGCTTAAGGTATGTCTCTCAGCAGAAATAAGGTTGGGTTCAAAACAGTGTGATCTTTGGTTATAGCTAAATAAAATTTAAAGTAAACATTGTGTATGTGATCCAGTAAAACAGCCCTACCAACTGCATTGGTTGCCAGTGGAGCACCGGATCAGATTCAAGGTTTTGGTGCTTACCTTTAAAGCCCTTAATGGTCACAGTCCGGACCTACGTACCTTCGGGACTGCCTCTCCCGATATGTCCCCTGAAGGGCATTAAGATCAACAGATAAGAATCTTCTGGGGGTCACTGGCCCCAGAGATATCTGGCTGGCCTCGACCAGGGCCAGGGCCTTTTCTGCCCTGTCCCCAGCCTGATGGATCTCTCTGATGAATGACATCCATGCCCTGTCTGACCTATTAAAGTTCTGCACGGCATGTAAGGCAGAGATGTTCTGCCAGGCCTTTGGCTGAGGCCAGTAATGGCTCCTTACATCTGTCTGGCACCCCCCCCCCCATGACTGAATGCTAGCATTGCCATCTTGTTTTTTAAAATGTCTTTGGATCCTTAAATGTCTTGAATGATTTTAATATTGAATTTTTGTGGGTTTTATAATGCACTGAATTAATCTAGCTCCAGCTCCTGCCAACCTAGCAGTTCGAAAGCAAGAAATTGCAATTAGATAAATGGGTACCACTTCAGTGGGAAGGTAACAGCGTTCCGTGTGCCTTGACGTTTAGTCATGCTGGCCACATGACCACGGAAATGTCTTCGGACAGCGCTGGCTCTTCGGCTTTGAAACGGAGATGAGCACTGCAACCCTAGAGTCGGATTCGACTGGCTTTCGAGCACGGGAACCTTTACCTTTACCTTTAAACTGCCCTGAGCCTCACGCAAGTGGGGAAGGGCAGTCAAGAAATCTAATAAAATAATTTTTTAAAAAAATGAGTACAATCCAATTTATGGCAGCTTATCAGGGCCTTAATACATCCCTCTGCAAGAAATTGGAACTCCAAGAAAGGGGTGAGGGAGTGTATCTAGTGTATCCAGCCATCAATAATATATGCTGGAAGGTAGGGCTGCCAGACCCCCCCCCCCCCCGGTGGAGGTGGGGGTCTCCCACTGCCAGGCCCTGGCCCCAAGCTGCTGATCATCTATCTTGTATACCTATGAGTTTCTGCCATGTTCTTATACCTATGAGTTTCTGCCATATTCTATGCCTAGCTTAAAGAATGGCATCTAATCTGGGCAGTTATCAACAGAATGGCAGTAATATTTGACAAAGTGGTGAGACGCCTCTACAAGCTTGGATGGACCACTTCAATTCAGACATGACATGGACTGAAGGAAAGCGCCTTACATTGGAATAACTTCTTCCAATTTAAGATTGGATTAAGACACTGAGAGGTCATGTTCCACACTCTGATGATCAGGTATGGGCAAGGCACGCCACTGTGTGAGGGTCCACATGCCCCCTGGGGTCTGTCCACCTTCCGCCACCTACTCACTGGTGCCACCAACATTCCCATGGCCTCAGATGTGGGAAGGGAGGGGGGGTTAAGCCACCCTTTCCCCTCTCCTTCCTTCAAGTTGGCTCTCCTGGCTCCCTGCTTCTCAGCATCTCCAAGAACCATGCCTGCGGATCCTCCCTGGCCATTGAAGGGAACGTCTTTTTATACAGGGCTGCCATCTGCCCCACTCCCTCCCAAAGGTATAAGGCTACATGCCCATCCATCTGGGCTGCTTCTGCCTCCCATTTCCTTCCGGTTGCCTTCCTTACCCTTCGTGCTTGGCCAGCCTTCCTCCATACTCAGTGTTTCTTTCCTGGCAGGCTCTGATGTGGCCGCCTCATTCGGAGCTTTTCAGTCTGCTCCCTCTATGTCACTTCTGGCCACTATCAGCAGTGCTGTCAGGCACTGGCTTGGGACTTGCTGCACTGCCACATCAGCCAGCAGGTTCTCTTCCAGCCATCTCCCCCCCACACACTGCCATTCCCTGCTACATGCTGCCCGGTCTGTAGGTGAGACTTGGGTGTTGGCATTTCTCATCCACCAACTGGGGTGCAGGCAGGGTTTTTTTGTAGAAAAAAACCAGCAGGAACTCATTAGCATAATAGGCTACACCCAACAACAGAAACTCATTAGCCTATCCAGCCACACCCCTGACAGCATAGCTCATTAGCATATTAGGCCACACCCCCATGTTACCAGAAGTATGGTCATCCAGCCACACCCACCTTTTGCTTCTTATTCTGTTTACCTTGTTTGTTGTCAAAACCCAGGGCCTTTTTTTGTAGCAGGAACTCCTTTGCATGTTAGGCCACACACCCCTAATGTAACCAATTCTAATGAGTTTCTGCTGTTGGGTGTGGCATATTATGCTAATGAGTTCCTGCTGGGTATGGCCAACTTGGGAGCCAGCCGGAACTCCGTTCCTGTGCGTTCCTGCCCAAAAATAGCCCTGGGTGCAGGAACAAGTTGGGGGGAGGGAAGTCCATCCCCCAACACACCGAGAGGTCATGTTCAACACTCTGATTATCAGTTATGGACAAGGCAAGCTTTTACCAGAGACAATAGTTCTGTGTTATTTAGTGTTATTGAGTTATGTGTGATCTTACTCTGCTGACTCTCTTGTTTTTAGTTTATGTGATAGCCAGAAACTTAGTTTATGTGATAGCCAGAAACTGGGGCAAAGACAGAAAGCAGAGAAATTTTCAGAGGCAAGTATGAACCAAATGGATGTATGTTGGCAATAGCAGTGAAAATGAGAACTTGGAGGTCTTTCTCCTTTCCCCATTCTGGTCAGCCATCATTGTAAGAATGTCTCGGTGACCTCTGGCTTTGCACAAATAAATATCACTTGGTTGAAGTGGCTATCACACAACAGTAAAGCAGGAAACAGAGGCATCCTGTATCGTCATCTTCTCTGGGAAGAGTACAATGGCATGTGAGGACCTTGTGTTTATACCACAGCTGCTGATGAGCACTGATCCTGGTGTCATCAGGGTCTCATAGGATGAAGATGTGTACCATTCACACCGCAAAAACTGGATGTGCATCCTGGCCCTTGAAAATCACTCATGTGGGTGCATCATTTGGACAATTCTGCCTGTAAAGTACAAAATGGGAAATGTCCTAATGGAAAACAAATTGTGTCGCTGTTGTTGTTGTTGTTGTTGTGTGTTTCTGAAATAGCCCAAGCAATATAACTCAAAATGGTTCTGCCAGCTATAGGGGCCGACAGTGGAGGAATCTGGATTCATGGAGCAGAACCCCTGAAATAACAGAAGAACTTCCCCCAAATTAGAGAACACAGGAAAAGCAGTGATAGAATATACTTTACCTTGCCTTGAAAACCTAATATAGGCTGCGGTCACACATGCCATTTGGAGCAGAGGGGAAGCGCCCCTATTTCCTCTGGAGGAATTTGACTCACAGTTGTGAGATCACACATCCCTTTGTGCTGTGGGCTCAGCCCATCAATGTGTGATCAGATGCCACCACATGCAAGTGGGGTTTTTTTGTTTCCCATGAGAATAAATGAGGAATCGCACCTCCTCACTGAGGGTTCCCCATGGAGTATGTGATTATGTGCATACTGCTAAGGGGGGGGGGGGGGAATGTCACTGAGTTGGGATGGAATGATCAGACCATTCCAATGGCTTGAGAGCGTGCTTGAGCGATCAGACAGGGGAAAGTCCATCCATAGTCTGTCAGCAAGCATTAGAACCGGACTTTCCCCGGTGTATTTTAACTCCACTTCTGTGGCGGAGCAGCAAGGGTTGCTAACAACTGCAGGAACTTTCCCAGATGTTGCTGTCTGATCGTGCCCTTTAGACCTGTCAGGCATTCACAGCTATGTTGGATCTAAAGGCGTCTGTGACCACAACCGAAAAGTAAAATGCATATTTACTTTGCATGCTTCCGAATATTATACAAAAGGAAGATGTGTGAGATGTAGCCATGTGAGGGGTATACAATCCATACCCACATGTATCGTCTGTTGTCATTTCTTTGCTCTGAAAGACATTTGAGTATAGTCTTAGGAAGAAGGTTATAATCACATCTTTGGCAACTGTAAGGAATTTTCTAATCACAGTTACTGGATGTCACAGAGTGTCACACTAAGTGGATAAAAGCCAAACACTGCCTGCCAGGCTCATTCTTTTGCCATCCTCCTGTCTCTGCGGCCTGTCTGTCACTCACTTTACAATGCAGCAGCCAGTTCACCAGAAACTCCACACATCCCACCTAGACTTTCTCAGCATCTGCCTCAACCTATCTGGAAAATGTCTCCTATTTATCATGCTCACTTCCAGGATCTTGCTGCTATTTTTGTGGATGTAATTCATGCTCAGCAATCTGGTTCCATTCTCAACTCACTGAGCTGGCAATCAATTCCCTGCTGTTATTTGGGTCGAAAGCTAAAATCTAAAAAATGGAACTATTAATATATTACAAGTAAGTACTAAATCTGTTAAGTGGGGGCTGACAGATCACATTAAAGCATGTGCCCTTAAGCACCTGGAAACACCGCAAGTGACTTGTGATACATGATGTCATTATTGACCTCTGAATTGCGCAATTTGTCAGAAAGAAAGAAAATAGTTTTGTGTACATGCACCATCGGTGACCCTAACACTAACAAAGAAGTTTAATAGTACAGAAGAGATAACTAAAGGTAGGTTCCTCTTAAAATGGTTGAAAGAATATTCTAGCTAACATGGAAATTATGGACTTCATTATTTTCATGCCACAATAAACTCCGACAAGCTTTCCCGGCTACTGGCTTCTTCTCTGTGCCATAATAAAACTCACTAGTTTTTTAAATAGAAAACATCCTCAGAGATAAATGAGACACTTTGGATTCAGCCATACTTAGTACATAGCGTGAGACTGAATGTATATGGAGTGGACTCTAATGAGATGGGTGTCAGTGTATTCAGTACCAGATCTTGTTGTCTGCTGCTCCCAGTAGGTGCTCTTTCCTTTTGCTTCCAAGTACTGCCTGTAGTTTCCACCTCTAGCATTGCCAGTTCTCTGTCCTCCCATCCTTAATGTGCTGGAAGGAATACTGCTGCAATGTGGAGACTCTTCCATGTTGCAGTTAGAAAGCACAGTGCATCTAGCAACAATATATTCGAGTGGTGAGTCTTTACTTCCAGCATGAATGTATGACTATATCATCAGACACATGAAGAGCAGCCTAAGATGGCAGATGCACTCAAATCATATATGCCTGTCTGCCCACTAAGCCTGTACAAGTCTCCTTTTTGGGGTTTGCTGCAATGGGCTAACATGGCTATTCTCCTAGAAATGATACATTTGTTATATTTATTTAAAGACCTATATTTTGCTTTACGAGGCAGGTATTTAAAATTTTCCTACCTAATTGTTCACTGTATATTTTTCAAAATGGCGTGTTGTTGTTGTTGAGTCACACAGTCGAGTCCGACTCTTCGCAACCACATGGACCACATCACGCCAGGCCCTCCTGTCTTCCACCGTCCTCCAGAGTTCGCTTAATTTCATGTTCGTTGCATCGATAACACTATCTAACCATCTCATCCTTTGCCATCCCCTTCTTCTTTTACCTTCAATCTTTCCCAGCATCAGGGTCTTCTCCAGTGAGTGCTCCCTTCTCATTTGGTGACCAGAGTATTTGAGCTTCAGCTTCAGTATCTCCTTGCAGTTCAAGGGACTCTCAAGAGTCTTCTCTAGCACCATAATTTGAAAGCATCTATTCTTCGGTGCTTGGTCTTCCTTATGGTCCAACTCTTGCAGCCATACATTACTACTGGGGATACCATTACTTTGACCATACATACTTTTGTTGGCAGTGTGATGCCTCTATTTATTATTATGCTGTCTAGGTTTGCCATAGCTTTCCTCCCAAGGAGCAAGTGTCTTTTCATTTCATGGCTGCAGTAACCATCTGCAATGATCTTGGATCTCAGGAACATAAAGTCTATCACTGCTTCCACAACTTCCCCTTCTATTTGCCAAGAAGTGATGGGGCCGGATGCCATGATCTTAGCTTTTTGATGTTGAGTTCCAAGCCAACTTTGGCCCTCTCCTCTTTTAACTTAGAAAGAGGCTCTTTTGGTCCTCTTCAGTTTCAGCCATTAGAGTGGTATTGTCTGCATATCTGAGGTTGTTGATGTTTTCCCCAGCAATCTTAATTCCAGTTTGTGATTCATCCAGGCTGGCATTTGCATGATGTACTCTGCATATAAATTAAATAAGCAAGGTGACAATATACATCCTTGTCATACTCCTTTTCCTCTGCTAAACCAATCAGTTGTTCCATATCCGGTTTTAACTGTTGCTTCTTGACCCTTATACAGGTTTATTACCATTCTGCAGGGCCTGCAAAACAGAGCTGTTCCTCCAGGCCTTCGGCTGAGGTGGCAGGCATCCAATAAAATCTTGACCTCCCTTGCTGAAGATGAACCTACCATCTCACGTGGCCCAGGTTAAGAAGAAGTTTGAGAAACCAATGGTGCCAGCTGGAAACCTCTGCATGAGGATAAATAGTGCACTCAGTTTTAATTTATGTCATTTTAAATTGCCTTGACTATATTTATAATTTACATAAGAACATAAGAACATAGGAGAAGCCAATGTTGGATCAGGCCAATGACCCATCCAGTCCAACACTCTGTCACACAGTGGCCAAAAATACCAGGTGCCATCAGGAGGTCCAGCAGTGGGGCCAGGACACTAGGAGCCCTCCCACTGTTGACCTCCCCAAGCACCAAGAATACAGAGCATCACTTGCCCCAGAGTCCCTATCTATACCTTGTGGCTAATAGCCACCAATGGACCTCTGCTCCATATGCTTATCTAATTCCCTCTTGAAGCTGTCCATGCTTGTAGCCACCACCACCTCCTGTGGCAGTGAATTCCATGTGTTAATCACTTTATATTTTATATGTTTAAAATTTTGATATGTTTTGTTATTATGCTGTGATCTGCCCTGAGCCTGCTTGCAAGGAGGGCAGAATATAAATTTGACGAATAAATAAATAAGAGGGAAATAATGGACAGGGAAGGGGCAGGTACTAACCTTCCCTTTGAACACCCATAATGCCCTGTGAACATTGTTGACTGTTTGCTGGAAATTCTCCAAAAAAAAAAAAAGTGGGAGCAGTTTTATGTTGAGCACAGTGGTGTTCTCTCATCACCACTCATACCCCATTCATTCTGTTTGTCTCATTCATTCACCCTTCTGTTCTTGCTGTCTCTTATTTACACCCAAGTCTGACTCCTACCTTTCTGAAAGTAGTGATTGTCTCTGGCATAGACCTTCCATCCTCTCCACCGGGGCTTCTAATTCAGCCTTCCACTATGCATTTCTGGATCACTAGCAGCTGGAGCACAGTGGAGAGTGATCTGGACTAGCAAATGGCCAGATTTGGGATAAGTGTTCTGGCAGGCACTGGGACACTGGTAGCTCATTCCAGCTACCCTATCAAAGCTGTCATCAGTTTTGCTTACTGGCCACTACTACCACTTGGAACAAATCAGTGTTCCACAAATAGCATCTGAATATCAAGCATAACTTGTTCAGAATCCCAGTTTCCTCTCAGCACAAGTGTCTCAAGTGACCACATTGCTGCAGTTTAACAGTACTTCACATTCTTTAGTCCGTGCAGTTGCCCCGTGGCTTGCCAAGTAGTCATTTCTCATCATTTACTGGTTTGCTGGGCACATGCATTTTCCAGAGCTACCTAACACAATTCATACATGGTTTTTAATCAGCCTGTTTCAGATACAGAGACATACGTGCTGCTATTGCGACTGCACAGTCAATAGCGTTAATCAGTAAATGGCATTCATAGTCTATGTACATGCACTGAAATCGTATTGCATCAAGCGACCAGTTACCAAGTGGCAGCATGAAAATTTGATTAATAAAAACAGGGTTGACTTTGGGACTAAGGCAGACAAAACACGGTGAAGGGGTGTAACTCAGTGGAAGAGCATCTGCTTTGCATGCAGAAAATCCCAGGTTCAATCCTGGGCATCTCCAAGTTTTAAACAGTCAGTAAGTAATGTGAAAGATCTTGACCTGAGATCCTGGAGAGCTGCCACCATTCAGAGTAGACAACACTGACCTTGATAGATCAAGGATCTGACTCAGGATAAATATTTATGATGTATTTATTTACCTCTTCAGGTAACCTGCCCGGGGCAAATAGTCAATACTGGATTACTTGAGTGACAAACCATGCTCCTTTTCTCACCATCACCACCTCAGCAGGTAGATTGAGTGGACAGATGAGGGTGTGGGGCAGGGACAACAAGGATTGCCAACGTCCAAGTGGGGTCTGGAGTTCTCCCTAGAATCACAATAGATCTCTGGACTACAGAGATCAGCTCCCTTGGAGAAAAAGGCAGCTTCAGAGAGGGGAATCTAAGGCTAAGTTCCCTCCCCAAGCCCAACCCAAGCTCTGCCTTCAAATCTCCGGGAATTTTCCAACCCAGAGTTAGCAACACATTCAAAAAAGCAAACAATTTCTTTCAAGCATTGGAAAGTTCTGCTCACAATTAGCAGTCAAAGTATAACTTGAAAACAGGGATGTTTGCCATGATTATGCACCACCCAAGGTAACAGGACATGTACCCCTTTTATCATCTGTGCCTGCTGGCTGCTTCTGGTCTGGATGCATGTCCCAACACAGCTCTGGTGAGGAGGATGCACTGGGTGACCGCGGCCCAGTCAACTCTCTTTCAGCCAGATTGGGTTGCTGTGATGATAAAATCGAAGCAGGGAGAACCACGTACCACCCCCAGATTGATGACTACATTTTGCATAGATTCCTAACATTGTGGAACACTGCAATTTATGTTCACTGGAGCATTTAGGCCCTGCTTGAATAGTTTCTCCGAACACTCTCGATGATTCCAAGGGTGGGACAGGGTGAGCATCAGGGAATTGCTGCATGATAGCCTGGACACTATGCACACACAGCAGCATTTGGGGAACATGGAAGATGATTGGGATGGGGAATATGATTCTCTTTGGTCTCAGCAGCCCTAGAGGCTTCATGGAAAAGTTGGTTTCCCATGGTGCCCAGCACCCCTGGATGCTATCAACATGATTGCCAGAAGAGCTATGCCCACAGTTCCCCTTGCAATCCATGGCATCAATTTTGGTCCACTCAGCACCATTATTACTACTAGTCAAACTCTATTGGGTACAGATAAATGAAGGTTAATGGTACTTAAATGGAACATCCTACACAGTTCTATGCATACCCAAACATCCAATTATATTCAATCCATACAAATAAGCATAAGTGTATAGGAGCTTACCCAAAAGTAAACATGAATAAGATTGGTCTGTAGATCAGTTTAAAATTCATGTGCTCAATCAGTACAACTAGTTTCCTCACTATGAGGGAAATGTGGTTGATTTTACTTCCCCATAGAGCCAGCAGATAGTGAGATCTATTAAATGTGAACCAGCTGGGGTTCTGTAGGATGGACTTGGTTTAGGGTTGCCAAGTCCCCCTGGCCACCAGCGAGGGATGGGGGGGATAGGGTTGCCAGATCCCAGTTGGGAAATGCCTGGAGATTTAAGGATGGAGCCTGGGGAGGACAGGGACCTTAGGGGGTTTCATAGAGTCTGCCCTCAAAAGCTGCCATTTTCTCCAGAGGAACTATTCTCTGTAGTCTGGAGAGAAGATGTAATCCCGGGGGATCCCAAGGTCCCACCTGGATGCTGGCATCCCTAACTGGGTTCTATGTATTTGAGAAGAGCACCTGAAATAGTAGCTCATTTAGTTTAAATGGAGCAGATTTGCCTAAGGCAAGAATCCTTCTTTGCAGAGGCTTTGTAATAGAGACAAGTCTGTTTGTTTTAAAGGAGGAGAAAAAAGCTTTGCAGGCTCTTTCTGACCACAGTAACATGACTGGAACAAGAACAAGAATGCCTGAAGAATGCTTTCCTATCAGTCTTGACTGCCTTAACTAGATTTAAAAGCTTTCATAAAATGTTTCAAGTAATCGGGGAAGGCGGCAGTGTACAGTTGTACCTCACCAGATGTAAGGGAACAAATGTATTTAATAACTGTATTTCTTTAAAACAATTTGTGCACGCACCGTAAAAGGCACAAATGTAACAGGGGGACTGGAGTCTTGCCAAACTGTAATGGCCTTGTTGTTTATCTCTGCTGCCCAGCAGAACAAGCATTTCAGTTACTGAGTTTCAAAATCATATTTCTGTTCCTGTTTTTTCTTGTAAGTGATTCTTTTAAAAAAGAGAGAAAAGTCCTGCACTTTTCTGGGGGTCGGGGGAAGCTTGTGAATATGGTTGATCCAGATTGTAACATGAATCAATCTTTTTGTCTTTTCTTTTTTAAAAAATATCAGTGAAATATTGAGACCAAGGAAGACCACCGTGAGTCCAATTACAATCTTTTCCTTGTCACTTTTAAAATCAGAATCACTGTCACTACCTCCAATTTCAATTAATAATTTCCTTCTTGGGCAGGACATGCCTTGAAAGAGTTATGAATGCTTCCATGAGGATGGAGACAATGTCACAAATCCCTCAGCCCGTTCCATTTCCGCCTCAATACATCCCCTAACCTTAGCGTTTAGCTGAAAGACCAAGGCAAAGTGAGAGTACATGGGACAAGGGAGGTGTAACATTTTGTTTATTTTCTGAGACACCTTAGATGTAACACCTCTAATGGCACCCCTCTGTAGTATTCTGAGATTATGTTTGTTATGCTGCCTCCTGGCCTTCCTAAGGCCGAGGAAAAACCGGCAGTTTGAAGCGCGAGGGAGTCGTGGCAAAAAGATCCGGCACAAACTGTTCTGGGTTTTCCCAGTCACACTGCGCCGACTGATGTGGGAGCATACTGGGGAGGAGGCGCAAGGGAGCGTTCGCACTGCTGGTCCGCCCCTGGCGGAGGCACGGCTGTAAGGCATGGCTTTCTTTTTGGTAATCCGAAGACTACCAAAGTACAAGCAAATTACAGCTTTCGGCATTCACACTTTGTTGGTGTGGGATGAATGCGGGATGAACGCGCTCTCCAGGGTTTGCCACCACTTTCACCAGGTACTTTTTAAACTCGGGAGGCAAGCGCTACAAGACGGGCTGAGTACGGCTGGGGAACGCCTGACAGATGTAACTGTGTGAACTGGCCAATTAATCCATTTGGGAAACGTTTCTGGCACGTGCCTATCTTGGGGCAATCTGCCAGTCTGAACTCAGCCTACTTGTTTTTGCTGCCACCAAAGACTCTTGTCTTAGACTTCCTTTGTTGTTGTTCAGTTGCACAGTCGAGTCTGACTCTTCGCGACCCCATGGACCAGATCCCACCAGGCCCTCCTGTCTTCCGCTGTCCTCTGAAGTTTGCTCAATTTCATTTTCATTGCATCTATGACACTGTCTAACCATCTCATCCTTTGCTGTCCCCGTCTTCTTTGACCTGCAATCTTTCCCAGCATCAGGGTCTTCTCCAGTGAGTGCTCCCTTCTCATTTGGTGGCCAAAGTATTTGAGCTTCAGTTTCATTATCTGGCCTTCCAGGGAACAGTCAGCGTTGATTTCTTTTAGGATTGACTGATTTGATCTTCTTGCAGTCCAAGGGACTCTCAAGAGTCTTCTCCAGCACCATAGTTCAAAAGAATCTATTCTTCGGCGCTCGGCCTTCCTTATAGTCCAACTCTCGCAGCCATACATGACTACTGGGAATACCATTGCTTTGACCATGCGGACTTTTGTTGGCAGGGTGATGTCTCTACTTTTTATCATGCTGTTTAGGTTCGCCATCGCTTTCCTCCCAAGGAGCAGGCGTCTTTTAATTTCATGGCTGCTGTCACAGTCTGTGGTGATCTGGGATCCCAGGAACATGAAGTCTGTCACCACTTCCACGACTTTCCCTTCTATTTGCCAAGGGGTGATGGGGCCGGATGCCATGATCTTAGTTTTTTTGATGTTGAGCTTCAAGCCCACTTTTGCGCTCTCCTCTTTTACCCTGAGCAAGAGGCTCTTGAGGTCCTCTTCACTTTCTGCCATTAGAGTGGTATCGTCTGCATATCTGAGGTTGTTGATCTTTCCCCCAGCAATCTTAATTCCCGCTTGTGATTCATCTAGGCCAGCATTTCGCATGATGTACTCTGCATATATATTAAATAAGGAAGGCGACAATATACATCCTTGTCGTACTCCTTTTCCTATGCTAAACCAATCAGTTGTTCCATATCTGGTTCTAACTGTCGCTTCTTGGCTCTTATACAAGTTTCTCAAGAAACATGTGAGGTGGTCTGGAACTCCCATCTCTTTAAGGACCTGCCATAGTTTGTTGTGATCCACACAGTCAAAAGCTTTAGCATAGTCAATGAAGCAGAAGTAGATGTTTTTCTGGTACTCTCTTGCTTTCTCCATAATCCAGCGAATGTTGGCAATTTGATCTCTAGTTCCTCTACCTCTTCGAAACCCAGCTTGTACTTCTGGCAGTTCTCTATCCACGTACTTTTGAAGCCTTCTTAGTTAAAACCAAAATAACAGGAGGGCTTAGTTATATTTGGTAGAATGACAGAACAGTCAGCATGTGCAGATGACTGAGTTAAAAGGGGATCCTTCACTCTAAACAAAATAGTTCCAGGTGGTCAGCCCTCTGAAGCAGTAGAACAAATTTAGAATCCAGAGAGATGAATGGAATGGTAATTTCTCAGTTCACATCTCTCCATTAGAAAAGATACCTTTTCACATTATCCCCTATTTTGACATATTTATTGCTTTGCTGTCCTTTCCCCCTTAGTTAAATCAAAACAACTGTTGAACCTTATAACCTTAGCTTGTTATTTAGTTTTGTCTTTGCATATCTTAAAGCATCTTCATAATGTTATATGTTAATTTGCTGTTCAGCCTCTGTCTATAAGTTTGAACTCTAGCTTCCTTTCCAATGTATTTGAAAAAGTTTGTATGCACACAAAAACTCAGATCTTGAATAAACCTTTGTTGATCTTAAAGATGCCCCTGGACTCTAATTTTTTTTCTAAATAAAATACCTGTTCTTTCTTAAACATAGAGATCATTTAGAGGTATAACGGTGTAATGGTTTCAGTATGGTTCATAAGCAAAATTATTTCAGATAGGAACAGTTCTCCCACACACACACCGCAGTTCCTTATATAGATGTAGCCACAAAGGCTTATTTTTCTCATTTGCCACTTAGGCTAATAACTTCCACAAAAAGCTTAATTTCCTCACTTGCCACATAGGCGAATAAGGTCCACAACAAACACAGATTTCTCTTACACGCCACAGCACCTCACTCGGTCTCTTTACCCACTTTACCAGTCTTAGGATGCAATCAGACAGGCAGTTCAATGTGCTTTGCCCCACCTCAAATTAAGCCAGGTTATTTTGTGGCAGAGAATCCTGACCAGACTCACCCCTTTTAGCATGGTTCAATGCCCTTTTACCTCTCCTTGCATGATCAGATGGCAGCAAGCAGGGAGTCAGCCTGTTGGCTATTTTTTCAAAAGTGAGTCCTTTGACCATGCCCACAAGCACTCATGAGGATGCTGGGATATGGAGTTCACTGTCGTCCTCCCTGTAATCTTTTGAATTTACCCCTTCCCCAAACAATATTCAAAAGCTGCAGAACAGGGGTGTCTTTCTTTGAGAGTTTTTCAAAAGAAAACAAGGTTTTGAGCAGCCCCACGGGGGGGGGGAGGTGCATATATACAGTCATGCGATCCTCCCTAACTGGGGGGGGATGGTGGCTGGAAAACAAGATATCAGTGAGACAGCTTGGGTGCACAATAGAGTTACTAGATGACAGAAAATCCATTTTAGAAGCAGCTCAGACCAACAGGACTGGACTTCTCAGGTATCAAAGAAACACGGGGCAAGGGGAGGGGGGGAATGGAACTCAGATGACTGGGGCATGTCAGTACAGTTACTATCCATTCATAACACACTTCAACCACCTATCTCCCTCCACTTCTTGTGCTAGGGCCTGTATTTTAAGCCATAGCAACATATGAATAAAACCCCACATTAAATCACAGAAATAGAACACACACATAGTATTTACATAGCAAAACACCACAGGAGGTTTACCCAGCATTGTTGAATGGGTTCTATTAAAGCTGATCACCAGTACCAATCAATGCTCCTTCTAAGCTGTGGAGTCTTGTGAGCAAAAATTCTACTTTGTGAGGTACTGGCATTAAAATTGTGACTGAGTGATTTGGCTACTGCATAAATTAGTTTGCTCTGGAGCCATCCTTCCTGAGCTAAGACAAAAATGTGTGAGCCGGAGGCTAAAAAACTGTGAGCTAGCCCACTGTTAGCCGAATTGCTCTTTAGGAGAGACAATTGGAACAGTTTATTAATCGGGATTCTGGTCTATGTTTACGAAGGGTGGGCTCTGCCGATGCGTTTCAATGAAGAGACAGAGACTGGAGTAAAATTAACTTAGTCTACTGAAGATTCACTCAAAACACACAATAAACATTCAAGCATACAAGAACTAAGAAAAGCAGTTAGATTTAGGACAGCACAGTTGCATTAGCAGGTGGTCGTTGGTGGGGAATTATATTTACCTTCGACGAGGCGCGGCTCCAAAAGCTTCCAGTTGGGAGGTGGGGAGGAAGGGTAGAAAATGGTGGAAGCACGTGTACTAGACCGGCTAATAACACGTGTAATGGTCTTAGCTGCAGACTAAGACAAAGCGAGTTGCGGAGTTGGTACAGGGAGGGGGCCAAGAGAGGGTCAGCAGAGATAAAGAGGACACTGGTAAGGGGAAGGCTGGCTGAAAACTCGTGGCTCTGTGCGCTATGTTTTAAACCCTCTTTTGAGGAGGCGGGGGGTGGGCCCAAGCGGATTACCAGATGGCCCTACCCCGGGGGTCAAGGATTGGTCAAGGGGTCAATATTCAAACTATTGATTAACTGCTGGGAGGAACCTTGGGCGGGGGCAGGTTGTGCGCGCTGGAGACCTCGTGCTGCTGAGTCATCTCAAGGCTTGTGGACTAGATCCTCTATTGTTGTCTGGCAGAGGAGAGCTTTGACATAAGCCACTTTAGTTGGAGACAAGGTGGCTGGGCTAACTAATTAGTTTCTGTGTTTGTTGTAGAGTTCATGTTTGCTTTTACATGATGAGCTTGAAGACCCTGGGGCCCTGCTAGATCGATGTAAATCATTCCTTGCAGCTGACATCGTCTCTGGGTGCCCTCAAGTTGAACTCCTTTATTCCACAGTCACTTTATTTAACCCTTGTATCAAGCTTTATTCAATACTCTCATAGTCCAATAAAAACCATATAAAACCTCATTTCCTAACACCACACTTACTCAGCTTATAGAGAACACTGGTGCCCCTCTCAGCATAATTGTTCAAGTCAAGAGTGGAAAGGAAAGTGAAAATAGCACTGGAGCAAGCCAACCTGAGTGTCCCCTGCTGTGCTATAAAACAGCACTGCAGGGCCACTCAGCACAGTGGGGCTGACAATGAGCTCATCCACTGCATCGCGCAGCCCTCCCAAACTGGAAGCAAGTGAAAGAGGAGACATTTGGTGAGGTGACATAAAACTGTCATGCCTGATGAGGGGTCTAGGCCAAGTGGCACCAGAAACTTGGGCAGAGTTCCTGGAGCTTGGCTCTGTTTGCTTTAGGCTTGCCATTTCCCTGCTGAGGACAGGGGTTTGTCCACTTTCAGGGCCCCCAATCTGCTGTCCCAGATCCAGCCGGCAGGGGAACCCACCCCCAAAGTGCCGTGTTCAAGCCAACATGCCCTACGCAATGATGTCACCCGGAGGTAACGTCATCGCACAGGGCATGGTGCAGTAGGACGCTCTGTCATTCAAGGGAGAACTCTATGGTTTTTCCTTGAAAGACAGAGGCCCCACCCACAATGTGCCCTGCATTATGACATCACTTCCAGGTGACGTCATTGCAATGTGTGTGCAAAACGCACCTGCCAAAAAAATCCTGGACCAGGAGAGGGATGCCCACCCCCTGCTGGCAGCCAAATAGGACCTTGCAACCCTAATTTGCTTCCAGTCACCAGTGGCCTTCTAGGGCAGTGGCCCACCAAGAATTTCCCCTGTAAGTTAAATGGCTAGTCCATCCTGGTTTGGACAATCAAAATGAGACACAGCCACACTGTGCTAATGAGATTTGAGTTGTGTTTGCCTCGGTACTGGCAGCATGTTATATTTATATACTTGCTAAAAAGTGAGGAGATATTTATGTGTTGTTACACTTCAGCTGTTGATAGACTTGGTTTAACTCACTGCTTCAATCTTTTATCTTCATTCTGGGATATGGTAGCAACATAGAATCATACAACAATAAAGGTGGAAGGGCTTTCTAGGCCATCTAAACAGGAAATCCATAACTAGAGAATCCTAGAACATTTTGTTTGAAAATCTCCATTACGAGAGAAAACCTCACCCATTATTGAAGGGCTGTTAGTGTGAGGAAGGTTTGTGTAATGTTCAACTGAAATTTGCTCATTTATATTGCTTGTGTGGTGTGGAAGTTAAGACAATTTAATTTATAGCTTTTCATGATTATTCATGGATGGATTTGAAAGTGCCTTAACTCCTTGAGTTAAAGGATTTTGATCCAAGAAATTTTTTATTAGGGTGCAATTTCACAGACCTCTTCCTGAGTTCATATGGTAAACATAAAAAGGGGAAGAAAGAGAAAGTGAGAGTTTGTTGATAAAAGTCATGGTAAAACCCCATCTGCAAGTGTGAGAATGGTGATACAGATTTTTTCCCCTTGGTCTGATACCTTCAAAATGAAAGCTTATAGAGTGCTAACAAGTACCACAGCATGCTCTCATTTTTACTATTCATTTTGACAACGTACCCTAGGGGAGAATAAGCCTGTACATTAAGCAGTTACAAAGAGCTGTAAATCTCCTTCGATTGGATAGCTACTTCTCACTGCCTTGGAGTAGCAGCATAACAAATGCAAATTGCTTTTGGACCTCATTCGGGAAAGAGAAAATGGGCTGACATCCCTGTTGAATCAAGCTGGAGAGCAGATGTGGTTCCCCA
Source organism: Gekko japonicus (assembly GCF_001447785.1). Lineage (NCBI taxonomy): Eukaryota > Metazoa > Chordata > Lepidosauria > Squamata > Gekkonidae > Gekko > Gekko japonicus. The sequence continues at coordinate 76,509 of NW_015163720.1, read as the reverse complement.
AAAGCAGCAAGATTAATGTTTCTGAGTCTGATGTGGACCCTGCCATTTGTATTAAGAGCCCTCCGCACTGCTGATCAGAACCATAGGCCCAAACCATTAGCTCTGTTATGGAGACTTAAAGGTGGGTTTACTACACTAATGGCCCATAAAAGTTTGTTTTCTCGATGTGTGTCTCAACTGGGTCTTTTATTATTTGATTAATAACATGGGACAAACTAATTTTTCTTCCTGCTACTGACTAGAATACTCAATTTCCTCAGATAAACTGCATTATGCTTTTGGACTTTCTGGCTTCCTCAAGTTTTTGCTTCTTTCTATATATTACATCTCATCACACAGGAGAGGGTTATTTTTTCTCATAATTCTCCCTCATAATAATTAATAAATTATATGAATAATTTGGGAAAGAGTCAGTTTTGGGTTTGCATCATTTGTAACTTTAAAATCTTGAATTAGATTCCTTAACACAGGAATTAGAGCTAGTTCTGGGTCTAACTTTCCCTCAACCCACTCTGGAGCGGAATCTAGTCAAAAATCTGGATGGCACTTTTAGGATTAGTATCCTTCACACAGGGAATGTTCCCTGCAAGAATTCTATCCAAAATTTGTTTGTAATTTAGAATGACAAATTTTGGTTATAGCAGACTACTATAGCTAACTCCTAAGCATATGCATATTCTATACATAATTTAACCTCATTTGCAGAGTGGGCATAAACAGCCATGAACTGGCACCTGGGTGTGAGTGAGCGTTTTGTGGGATCTTTAAACCAAGAGATGGGGAGATCTGTTTTTAAGCAGGGGGGGAAAAATCACAGAGGTGATGGCACCTAACTCCATTTTATCTCACCTTATTCAATGTATTTAGCTTTTGTATTGCAGCCCACTTGACATCTAGTGTCAGAACAAGGCTGGAGGAAATATGGTTCAAACAATGAAGTCAGGTGAGAGGAAGACTCTGGGGCTGTTAAATTCTGCACCAAGTGCCAATGTTGGTGCTTGTGGCAGAAATCACATTGTTGAAGGATCCACATCATCTTGACTATAAAGGGTCCTAACCAGTGAAAAGCCATTCTGAGCTGTATTTGGAACAAAGCACTAACAAAGCTTCATCTAGATTCAAAAACAGCATGGGATTTTTCTATACTTCCTCTCCCCCCCTCTTTCTTAATAAAACTGTCAAAGCTCACGTATCACAAATATGAATGTCCCTGCTAGATAATTAGCTGGCTATGTAGGTTCTGACTAATCTGTACATCACGCAGAGTAAATAGCTGCAGAGAAGACAGCTTGCATACAAATAACATCTGAGGATGGATAGATAGATAAATAGATAGATTGATTTTGCAGCATATGCTATGTCATTATTGTCTTTTCTTTTATTCTACTTTATTACTAGGGCAATTTGCATGAAAACAAGGTCTTCATTTTAGGGAATTCTCCAGTTCCAGGTGCTTAGTCCCTGCATGGTTATAATCCCCTGTTTGTCATCACCATCACCATCATCATCTTCACTGCAACCGACTGCAATGTCACAGACAGAGGATTATGACTTCACGTAGGGAATAAGCATCTGGAACCAATGAATCCCCAAGGAACAAAGATCCTGTTTTCATGCAAATAGCTCAAGTAATAAAAGAGAAAGAACATTTAAAAAAAACCTCGGAAAAGCTGTGTGATATATTGGCAACACTTTTCTTGAAAGAAAACATTTTCAAACTTTTCCATTTATGTGAGTAAGTGCAGGATGCAAGGGGTTTGCTGTCTTCTAGGCCTGTGGAGAAAAGCCAGCATAGGTTATGCTAGACCAACAGCTTGTACCAGCTGTTTACAAAATGGAATCAAAACTCTCTGTGTTAACAGGGCTTTTAAAGGGAGTGAATGTGCATTTTACCACACATAAGAACCTATGATCTGGATTCATCAAAAACCCAAAGAAGATTACTGTCATTCTTCACATCTCTCTATATAATAATTCTGTTTTGGTCACGGACTCTCCCTGAACATTCCACACACTCCCAAATCAGTAGGCTCCCTGATCTGTCACTCAGAAGCTGTCCCTGTCCACTGGCTGCATTGCCTGAGTCTCACCTCCAATATTCTAAACAGTTTGTTGTTCCTCTCCCCTCAATAGCCAGTCGAAACACAGAGGTCATTTGCATATGCAGCCTGATTGGCCTTTGCCTCTAACATTCTGAACAGTTTGTTGTTGCTGTTGGGAGTTATTGAATGTGTCCTGAGGTAAAATACATATCCCAATTTTCCCTTAAACGGTCACTGGAGTTGCCAAAATACATATCCCAATCTTCCCTTAAATGGTCACTGGAGTTGCCAATCTCCCTGTGGGGCCTGGAGATCTCCCAGAAATCACCATGTTCCCCAGCCACAGCACATCATTTCCCCTACAGAAATTTCCCAGCTATTACAATGGCTGCTTTGGGCAGTGGACTCTATGGCATTATACCCAGCTGAAGTCCCTCTGCACCCCAAACCCTGCCCTCCCCAGACTCTACCCCTCAGATCTACAGGTCTGGCCCTCCCCTTAGTATTGCCAGCCTCCAAGCAGTACCAGGAGATCTCCAAGATCAGTTCTCCTGGAGCAAATGGCTGCTTTGGGCAATGGCCTCTATGGAATTATACCCTGCTGAGGTCCCTCCACACCTCAAACCCTGCTCTCCCCAGGTTCTACCCCTCAAATCTACAGGTATTTCTCAACCCAGATTTGGCAACCCTGTAACCGGCTATGGAACCCTTGGAACCCAGAAGACATGCTTTTCTACCTTAGCTGCCACTGCATAACCCCAAATCAATATAAGTCAGGGTTGGAGGGAACCATACCTGTTACCATGCGGCTGTCCTCCCATACTACCCACTTGGGACAGCAAAATGACTTGAGACAGCCCTGCCTTATAGCTAAGCAGAAGGAAATAAACATGGCTTGCCTCCCTCTATTTTCCCCTTCCCTCTGCCACCCCACCAGCTACAGCCGAGACACTCACCTGGAGCATCCTTCTAGAGCTCATTGCATTTCTTCCCACAACAGGCCTTACTCCTAGCATTAAATAAAGACAAATTTATTTAACTATCCATTCATTTCTTAATTCAAAATTTTGCTTTTTCATTATCTAGCCAAAAAGTACAGTTAAGACACCATTGTTTTCATGCCTGCTGAGCTCAGAAACTCTGGGGGACACAAGAATCTCGTGGACCAAATACTTCAGGCCATGGGCAGGCTACAATGAAGAAAGGGAACTGTGAAAAAATCACTCCTTTGCTTTTCTGCTGGTAGCGGTTCTGCTGGTTCAAAGCAGAGCAAGAAGGAAATGGGAGTGGTTTTGCCCAATTATCTGTCTTCACTGCAGTCCTATGTGCCCTGTTGTCATTTTTACACACAAATATTCCCCAGTCCACACCACCAGCTTTTCAGTGGTTTCAGGGGTGGGGGGGGGGGAACTTGGAAAGATCAGTTTCTGAAGTGTCTTCTATTAATGGTTTGTAAGATCCAACCCTATACTATCTGGCAACAACTGAAAATATCACATTTAAGAAAGCACTCTAAGCAATAATGTTGAAAGTACATCAAAACGAAGTAGCACATCAATCAGGAACAGCCCAGAAGAATCTCCCAATGAGATGAGAGGTGTGCCTACAGTGACCCCAATGTGTTCATGGTCAGATTCATGTATTTAACATGCTGGCAATCCTTTTCACATGATGGAGGAACATGTACATGCATACTTCTTCATTATCTACGTAATCTAACATGTGAAGCCAGTGTTCCACCAAGAAAGCGGGGCACACACAAGTCTGATTGATTGAATTGTTTCTCTCCTTTTCAGACGCACATCAAGTGTCCATATATTTCGATAATGAAGCATCAACCTAGCATGACAGAATAGAGAGAAAGTGCACATATCTATGAAAGAAAGAGAAAGAGGGAGAGCAAGAAAGAAAGAAAGAAAGAAAGAAAGAAAGAAAGAAAGAAAGAAAGAAAGAAAGAAAGAAAGAAAGATCTAGTGCATGAAGCGAGCTCATTGTTCACAGTCCTTGCTAGCAGTTTAAACTGTTCTTGTGGACCTAGTGCTCAAGTCAGGGAGGGAAAGGTGAGGTGACCCCACCCTCTTAACAGTAAGGAAAACACAACCGACACTGGAATGAAAATGGTCACAACTTTATTGGTTACAGCAGCCGTAAGAAGCATTGGCAGAGCATGGGGAAAGGGGACCTACACATTGCCTGACTTGCCTGCTGGTCAATGAACACCTACCCACTCCAGCCTGCCTGCTGGGGGAGGAACCACGGGGTGGCTGGATGCTGGATTTCACATGGACAGTTTTACTGTGTGGTCTCCCCTGCCACTTGAGAGTGAGGGTACCCCTGACAGCCCCCAAGCTGAACATGTCCCCTGTAAACTCTCACCCCCAAATCCTGTAAGAGTATGCCCAGATGTGGAGAAAATGGGCATGCAGGCCATGTTTTCCCCAGGATCTGGCCCCATGCTGATACCACTGAATGCAGTTGTGACAAGTATAAAGCAATGAAAACCAACAACAGCAAACTATACCTGATGTACACAGCCACAATGCAGAAACAAAAGGAGGTATGGGCAGGAAAAAACCACACAGTTGTAGGAGATACCCAGGGTTCAAATGATTTTCTATTGATTATTGTTGATTTACAGGAATCTTTGGGGGAAAGAGCCCGCTTGCAGGGAGGGCGGGGTATAAATGCAATAAAATAAAATAAAAATAAATAAAGTTTTTGGGATTCTCCCGGTGGAGTTGGTGAACTGCTTAAACCACTAAATAACATTATAAAGACAGGCGGTTTAAATCACTTTTAATTGACAAGGGAGGGTTTTTTTTAACTGGGAGTATTTGAGTTTTAATGAACAGGTGTTCTGATGTCACCTTTTTAATTGGACTGAGATGAGCCATAAGTGAAGATTTATAAGAACCTCTTTACTTCAAACGAATTAATGAAGACATTGTTAGCAGAAGCCTAAAATTGGGGTAAAACAGAGGACAGCTATATATTGTAAGAGAAAAACTCTCTTTCCTGATGTGTGTGTTTTTAGAACTCTATATTTTGTGTAAAACTGAAAATTAACAAGACTATGGTATAAGATATTTGTAAAGACAGCAACTAGCTAAAATATTAATTTTGCTACCAAGTTTAAAACATTAAGACACTCAGAACTGATGTGGCAAGAATTCACAAGCTAAGCTAAAGGATGCCAAAATTAATAGGATTGAATAGAAGTCCAGTTGCATTTTCCATGTAAAATAGATCTAAGTTTTTAAGGTGCTTTTATAGCAAAGAATAATTGTTAAAAGAGTAAATATCTCAATGTTTATAGCTGAGAATGACAGCTTATAGATAAAATGTTTTTGTATGTTTATTGAAAAAGAGAAAACTAGTTAAGTGTTAAGGAATTGTGTTTGACATTATCAAGCAGAATGTTGGGAGACGTTCCAAAAGGTTTAAGAAAACAAAATAATAAATCATGCACACCTGTTCATTAAGAAGTTCAGATGGGTCTTCCATAAGTCATTGTGTGCTTTTAAGTTTTTAAGGATTAACCAGCTACTAACAAGCTGATGAAGTCATAGATACTGGAAGCCAATTATAAAACAAATGCAACATTTGTATTATAAAAGGGTGACTTCTGCTGGCTAAAGTGAGATGGTGTATTTTACAAATTAAAAGTTTAATTTAGACAAAATACTTTATAAAATTATTAATAATATTCTGATGGACCAAAATAAAGACTGATAGATAGATTCAGTGCATCTACAAGAGCTTAATGCCATAGGCTACTTTAAAACACTAAAATACTTCATGTAAAGGGTTTAATTCTTTAAAATGTTATTGTAATGTTATGTTTTCATATTTTGTATACCTTTTAGTGAAAATAAATGTATAAAATGCTTTAAGAATATTGTTATACTTTTATATGTATGTATTAATGTGAAAGAACCATTTTTGTAATGAAAACATCTAAGTTTGCACTGAAAATGAACTTAGCCTCATTATGTGTATAAAGTTCATTCAAAGGTGAAGTCTGGAGAACTAGCCAAAAGGGAAGACATCCATCATTTTTAATGAGCAGAGAACCTGCACTGTAGAGTTGAGATGCAGCCAAGTAACATCCTCTGTGTCAAATATGTGATTGATGACTGACCAAAGAAATCTGAACTAAGCATGTCTAAATGATGTCAATGATGATGTAAAGTGAGGAGGAGCAAGAAGAGCATATAAGCCAGCTCCCAGCTGTAATACATTGAACATCTACAAGCTGTTAGGTGTTCCTATGTTCAAATAAATTCTTTTGTTACCTTTTACTGCCTGGATAATTGTTTTACTGTGTGATTTATCGGCTAACCACACAAGTCAAAGAACCTTAGCGCCCTTGAGGTGTTGGCTACACAGTCTAGTGAGCCCAGATGGCACAGACAGCTCTTAAGCACATGGAAGGCAGACCTGAGGGAAAACACCTCCTGTAAAGACTGCCTTCCCTATGTCTGCCCTCCCCAATGGCCAGGCCCATCCTGATTGGCCAGGTCGAGGAAGTACGAGCCTGACTCCTGTGCAGCCACAGCAGCTACTCTGGCTCCTCAGCCAGCCACACCACTGGGCCCACCGATGCCCAATCATCTCATTGCCTCCCCCCACCCCACAGGTCCAGAGGTAATTTGGGGGCCCTGGCTTAGGATAGGGAGAAAATTATGATTTCAGTTTTCAGATTTGGTGTTCAATTATGGCAGATTCCACTTCTCAAAAATCAGATTTTAAAGTTTTAAAATTTAACTTTGAGCTGTAGGCACAGTGTAAGTCAAGATGTTTGAGAGACTGTGTTGAAATAAAGTCAATTTCATCCTCCCAAATGTGATACATTTTCTTATTGAAAATACCAATATGTCCCAGGAAGCACATTGTACAATCTTCTGAGCTTTTCTCTTCATAGTAATTTTATGTAGTTTCTAGGTATTTCATTATTCTAACTAGAAATTCTATCTATCATGTGGATGAGGGAGGGCAAGCACTCACATTATTATTCAAAACCTGTATCTCAATAAGTGAATTTTTAGATTCGCTGGATTTGGAACAAAGACAAAACGTAGTCAGCTTTATTACAAGGAACAGAATCTAGCCAAAATGAATCACTTTTAAAACCCATTGATTGAGAACAATTAACCACGTTTCTAACTGTCTTCAGTTGAAATTTATGGGACTTTAAACAGTGTCAATTTGGGCTGTATCTTGCTCGTATAAGCCTTAAGCAAAGAAGTATGAAGCACATTTTTTCTTCTTTTCCAAAATGTATAAAGAAAAATCCAATGCAGTTAGGCATGCTTAAATACACCAATTCATTGGACTTAACATATCTAGACTTTAGTGTGGCCATAAATTGATGGTGGAATAATCCCTTGTAATTAGCTAAAATTTGCTTCTGAGGCCCAAGTGATGGAATCATTCGATTCTGCAAAATTTAAACACTATTAGTGTTTCCAAGTAGATGTGCATTGGATCATGATACTTACCTAAGAATGTAGTGACTTAGAACTACTTACCTACTTTAATTTTTTCATATGTGTTGAGAAACATCATTTTTTGGCAGTTTCCTGCCTTTATAAATACATTTGTACATGTTTGATGCTGTTCTTCTCAGAGCCATTTTCTTTTATGTTTTCTTGCCATTTCCTACAACCTCATCACCCCACATAAAAAATTTTTGAATCCTATTGGCTATGATGACCTATTTGGTTTTGTGAATGTTGTTATAATACTACATCTGATATGATGCCATCATGCCTAGTCATCAACAAAGACAACACAGATTTGGGCTGTGGTCACACTGGAGGCTTGGCACGATCTGGCAGTGCCTCGATTTGCGGAGGTTTAAATCATTGTGGGAAGGGGTGACCAGAAAGCACACCCTGAAGTGGCCTCACTGCACGCTTGCCCCATGTTTGACCATTCAGATTATTGCTACAGGGGCAATACAATGGAGTAGATGGTTGAGTGGCTTCTTTTTTTTTAAATTGCCTTTTGTATATGCACACAACCACCTATTCAAAGCACCACTCCATTTTGACAGCTGGAGGAAGCTGCCTCCCCCTCTGAAAAAAACTCATATTTTCAATTAACCCCTTCCTCACCCTGTGTGCTGCAAAGTTGTAGGCAGAGGAACCGGCATAAAGAAGAAGAGACTACTTAGCCTGCGTTTCTCTCTCTCACACACACACTTCTCACCACAGAGGACAGCTGTAAGCTTTCTGGTGTGCACGAAGATGTGGTTATGTGTACATCGCTAACTGACAAAAACAAAAACCAAGAAGAAAAAATGGATCCGAGTGATCAGACTTCCCAACGGGGTTGAGCTCGCACCAGGGGTGTTCAGACATCTGGAAATAGGTGGTGAAAGTGCTGATATCTGTAAATGCCAGACTTTCCCTGGTGCCTGATCACTTCCAAAGTGGGGCAGAATGGGATGGCAACAACTGAGACATGGAAGACAGATGTGGCTGTCTAATTGTGCTCTTTAAATTTGCAAAGGTACCGCAATGATATCACCGCAAACTGCACATGTGAACACAGTCATATTACATATCTAATTCTCAGGCCAAATCTGTTGATACTTAAATCAGGGCCATGAACAGAAAAGACATATCTTACTATAACAATAAGAAAAGTCCGAGGTTTGTAAAATAATCTGGAATCTAAGAAAAAATGGGGATTAACCCCCAACATGATAGAAAGAACACCTGTAGATTTAATAAACAATTGCTGTCACTGGCCATCTCACAACAGTGTTGCCAGACTTTAAGCCTTGGTTTCTGTCTGTAAAATGAAAGGGATGGGACAGGGCCGTTTTCCGAGGCTGTTTGGGCATTTGAGGGAGGGCTCGTTGTAGCCAGGCCTGTCAGCAACCACCAGGTGACTTTCTACGATACGACTTGCATGTCTCAGCCAGGTTCAATAGCAACCACCCCATTAAAATAAGTGTGATGTAGTGTTTAGAGTTTTCAAGTAGGATCTGGAAGACTCAGGCTCAAATCCCCACTCTCAAGGGCAATGGAACAGATCTACAGGATCCACCCTTATTTTTGTAATGATAGGACATATTCAAATGTGGATCCAGTATGCCTCTATCTTGCAGTGTATGGAACACTTCTGTAAATAGAGTGGTTATTATTATATCTTTAAGATATACTTTCTATTTTTTTCTGCCATAGCCCAGCAGTTCTAGCTTGGTGGCTGCAGTTAGCAGTTTGCTCCAGGTCTTTTTGTTAGTTGTTTTTCTCTAGTTATAATCGCTTACTTTGCTTTCCAATAAAGTTAGTCGAGACTAGGGCTGCCATACCTCCTGGTCTGGCAGGGTTTACCTACTTTTGGGTGGGTTCAACCCGCCACCAGCCAGCTGGCCGGTGGGGGAAGCCCTGCCCCAAGCCTGAACACCCACAGCCACCCCTCCCCCATCTCTCTTCAGAGGGGGAGGGGGAGGGGGAGTAACAGCTGCTGGCAGCGTGCCTGAATTCCAAGCGGCATTGCCACTTGGAGATCGAGCACGCGGGCACTTTTCTATGCACCAGCATTAAGAAGGCAGCCCCCCCTTCAAATAGCTTTGACCAAATTATTTAATAGCCTTCCAGACTTCATTTTTACATTGAATTTGTACTTTAGAACAGTGCTGCTTCTGTCACTATGTCCTTCTCCTATGCTTGTCAGCACTTAAATGAAAGGAATTAACAATTTATCTGCTCTGAAATAGTTGACTGTGGAACAATCTGTGTAAGCAGTTTTACAAGCTTGTATTCCCTGTTTAGCAGCCTGCAAATACATGTTCTTTTCCTTTATAATCACACTATTTGCCTCGGGAACTTGTTTACAACCAGGGGTCTTGTTGTAGAAAAAGAGCTGCCGGAGCTCATTAGCATAACTCATTAGCATAACTTATTTGCATATGCCACGCCCCCTGACATCACCGGAAGTGACAGAAGGCCACACCCCCTGACATCACCGGAAGTGTGTCAGAAGGCCCGGCTACTTACCCTCCTGCTTCATCCTCACTCCCAAACGGAATGAGGATCGAAGCAGAGGGCGAGGTAAAGAAGGGGGCGGGGCTTCACCACGTGACCGCCCCGCCCCCTAGAGGTTCTCTTCCGGAGCTCCGTACCTGAGAGCTCCCCCCCGACTAGAGCCCTGTTTACAACACTGCTCTCTTTTCTCACTCTGGCATTTTCTCATTAACTGCCCACTTTCCCCCCATACACCATATTTATAGGTGGTTTTAATATCATCAACATACTCTCACGAATGAAAATAGAATCATTTGATTCTGCAAAATTTAAATTAAACACTATTAGTGCCAAGGGAAAGGATAATTCAGAAAACGTATCAAGCCTTCTCTGGATTCTGTTCCAAATGAAACAAGATTATGAATCTGATGTGTATTGGGGTATACAAGTCCAGATAATTAAATGGCAGGTTCAGACACTACTCTCACAGCCATAGCACCTCTGCTCTGCAGTTACTTGGCACCTAGAACTCTCTAGAATGGGTTGTTGTATGGATTATGGATGGACTGGCCTGACAGAAAAGGCATGACCTTTCTAAAGTTTGTAATTGCCCAAAGCTGTTTGCTGTCATGACAATAAGGCTTTTTGTAGACATGCAGCAGAATAAGAAGACAATAAGACGGCAGAGTGCTGAGCTAATGGAATGGAACATACTTCACACTGCAGGGGAGGGATTGTTTATTTACCATTCCCCTATATTAATTATTCTTTGTAAATGAAAAACTATTACAACATGCAAAGGTCTATGCTAGAACTCCCCCCCCCCCTCGGGAATGGTAATTTAAAATTGGCAGTATTTTATTTTATTTGTGTATTTAAAGCATTTTATGCCACCTTTCCACCTGGTCAAGGTCCACCGTAAAAATTTTCATGGATTAAAAACAAAAGAAAACAGCAACATCCAAAACCAGAAGCTGCATAATACCTTTTATAAAGACTGAGCACAATAACACAAGACAATGTTCAAGCTTATAGTTTTCTGCAGACCTCTTAATTGGGTTAAATGCTAAAAAGCAAGCACCAGGGAAACTTTAGATCATCACCAATTGTTAGATCGCCGCTAACAAAGAACCGGAGAGTGATTTCAACAAAAGTGATCAGCTTTATTGTAGGTACGAACAAGCGCTTGAAAGAAGTCATAACCAGAACAACTTAACATTGGGAGCTAGGCTCCTTTTAAACATTCCCGGGCTAACGTAGCCACGCCTATTTACAATAATCAACCAATGAGGTTGTGTGGATAACGTCCAATGAAAGTCCTTCCCTCAAAGGGAATTGGTATTGTTCTGATTGGTCGCTGTTGTGGAGCGACCAATAGCAAGTTGGCTCAGAGGAGCCTTCTTCTGGCTCGAGCTTATCATGGAGAGTCAATGCGGCGATTCATGTTAGTCTTTTCGAATACACCACAGCCATGATGACCGCTCTCTTTCTGCATCTCACTTGAGGTTCTTTGTTGATTTAAATAGGCATAGGATGCAGAGCTGCAGTGCCAACAGAGCGGGACTGGGGGACAAAATTCGGAGGGGGGAGGCAAGTCAGTTGGAGGGCCTATGAAGCCAGTGCCTTTCCACTTATTTTTAAAATACAGTTCTGCCAGAAGTACAAGCTGGGTTTAGAAGAGGTAGAGGAACGAGAGATCAAATTGCCAACATCCGCTGGATTATGGAAAAAGCAAGAGAGTACCAGAAAAACATCTACTTCTGCTTCATTGACTATGCTAAAGCTTTTGACTGTGTGGATCACAACAAACTATGGCAGGTCCTTAAAGAGATGGGAGTACCAGACCACCTCACATATCTCTTGAGAAACCTGTATAAGGGCCAAGAAGCGACAGTTAGAACCGGATATGGAACAACTGATTGGTTCAGCATATGAAAAGGAGTACGACAAGGATGTATATTGTCACCTTGCTTATTTAATATATATGCAGAGTACATCATGCGAATTGCTGGCCTGGATGAATCACAAGCGGGAATTAAAATTGCTGGGGAAATGATCAACAACCTCAGATATGCAGACGATACGACTCTAATGGCTGAAAGTGAAGAGGACCTAAAGAGCCTCTTGCTCAGGGTAAAAGAGGAGAGCGCAAAAGTGGGCTTGAAGCTCAACATCAAAAAAACTAAGATCATGGCATCCGGCCCCAGCACCCCTTGGCAAATAGAAGGGGAAGTCGTGGAAGTAGTGACAGACTTCACGTTCCTGGGATCCCAGATCACCGCAGACTGTGACCGCAGCCATGAAATTAAAAGACGCCTGCTCCTTGGGAGGAAAGCGATGGCGAACCTAAACAGCATGATAAAAAGTAGAGACATCACCCTGCCAACAAAAGTCCGCATGGTCAAAGCAATGGTATTCCCAGTAGTCATGTATGGCTGCGAGAGTTGGACTATAAGGAAGGCCGAGCGCCGAAGAATAGATTCTTTTGAACTATGGTGCTGGAGAAGACTCTTGAGAGTCCCTTGGACTGCAAGAAGAACAAATCAGTCAATCCTCAAAGAAATCAACCCTGACTGTTCCCTGGAAGGCCAGATAATGAAAACGAAGCTCAAATACTTTGGCCACCAAATGAGAAGGGAGCACTCACTGGAGAAGACCCTGATGCTGGGAAAGATTGAAGGCCAAAGAAGACGGGGACGGCAAAGGATGAGATGGTTAGACAGTGTCATCGATGCAATGAACATGAAATTGAGCCAACTTCAGAGGACGGCGGAAGACAGGAGGGCCTGGCGGGAGATGATCCATGGGGTCGCCAAGAGTCGGACTCGACTGTGTGACTGAACAACAACAACAACTGCAGCCACTAGGGGCGCAGGGAAGCCTGAGCACAGTAAATTGCACTCTATTATTGCCTTTCTCCAAGACTTTTTAAAGTTGCCATCCTCTTTTGGCTCCCCCCCCCCCCCCAACCCTGATGAAAATGGCCTTTTTTCGGATTTGAAGGTTAGGAATATTCCTAGTTATTAGCAATTTTCACAGTTTAAATAGGGGTATTTAAAATGAGATTTGTCATAGTGAACACTTGTTTGAAGTAGTCAGCTGGGGAATATGTCCTGTTTTTGCTTTTCAAAATATGGTAACCGTAACCTAACAAATCATACTAACATTATTATCAACCAAGTCAGCACAGGTGGAATACAAGACAGCACACTGACTGATGGATGTTGCAAGAATTGGCAGGCTGAAGCCTGCTAAAAGCCTAGCCTTTCTCTCTTCCTTTCCTTGCACCCAGCTCAGCTGGATCTTGCAAAATGGCAGTTGGTGTGTTGAAGCAAAATAAAACAACCTTTCCCTCTCTTTTCCTTAATTTCTCTCCCTGTTTTCCACTCTTTTCCTCAATCAGTTTCTCTCTCCCTTCACCTAATATTTTCCCACCCTCTCTCCCACCCACCTTTATTTTTAGTTCTTGGTCTCAAGCTTCTCATCCCTGTCCTGCTTGGGTTAGTACAGTGGCAAACTTTTGTTAATATTTTGAACAGAAGGGGGAAGGTGTTAATGTGTCCCCATGATCTAACTAAGTAGTAAAATGCTTCCCCCCTCCTCCAGCATTTACATGCATGGTAATGGAACTTTAATCTGTTTTAGGCTGTGATCACACTCACTAAATAATCCACTTTCAATCCACTTTCCAACTGGATTTTGCCAATAAAGTCCAGTTGGAAAGTGCATTGAAAGCAGATTATCTAGTGCATGTGATTGAAGTCTTAGTGGTTATACAAGTTAGAACTCCCAGATCAGGCACTGGGTCATTATCAATAGTATTCTGTTGGTGGAAGATCTAATAGCTACTTTGCTATATGACAAATGATGGGGGCGGTCACATGCGTAAGATAAAGTGTGTGTGGGGGAAGCAAAGCTATTTCCTCCGGAGGAATTTGACCCGCATTTGCGTGATCACACAGTTTTTGGAAGCTGCGGGCACAGCCCGCCACTGCATGATCAGACGCAACCGCAGGTGAGATGGGTTTGGGGTTTTTTTTTGCTGTTTGTTTCCAATGTGCTTACACGAGGAATTGATGAATCGCATCTTCACACTGAGGTCTCCCTATGGATTTTGCGATTATGTGCATACTGAGAAGGGGGGGGGGAAACAAAAACACGGAGATGGGATGGCCTGATCAGACCATCCCAACTCCATGAGAGCGCACTGAAGGAATCAGACACGGGAAACTAATTGTGCATGTGATCACGCCCGATGTAGTCGTTTTAATGTAATTAAAATTAGATTTATAGCAAATACCATACCCAGTCTTTCTCCCCAGTGGAGACCCAGATCTGCATTGTTCTCCTGTCATCCATTTTATTCTCACAACAGCCCTGTGAGGTAGGTCTGGCTCAGAGTATGTCATCCAGCAACCTTCCATGGCAGGTGGGGGTCTGAGTATTAGTGACACATGACAGGTTGCTTAAAAACACTCTTATTACATGTTGCCTGTCATGAAGATAACCTGGCTCAGGGTGTTCCAATTCCCTTCATTTTTGTTACTGCAACTTCCATCATCAGTCTGGGGTTGGTGGCCAGTTTTCAGATTTGTAGCATTATCTTCTGGTAATGCAAACAGCTTACATTGCAAATAGCACAGGGTGGTGGTGGTTTGTCTCACCTGGGGCAGGATTTCCCCATGTCTTTTAATTTTGTCCCTGGAACTCCCACAATTGTTCTAAAGCTGGTGGCCAATTTTGAATCTCCTAGCTTTATTCTCTGATGAGTTGTCCCTGCCAGCATGGTGTAGTGGTTAAAGTGTACGACTAGGATCTGGGAAACTCAGGCTCCAATTCCCACTCTGCAATGGTAGCTTGCAGGGTGATCTTGAGCCAGTCACACACTCTCAGCCTAACCTATTTCACAGGGCTGTTGTGAAGATAGTGGAGGATAGGAGAATATTGTAAGCCACTTTGGGAGAGAAAGGTGGGGTATAAGTAAAATAATAAATAGATAAAAACAGATGGACAGACTATTTTGTTACTATAGAGTCACAGTAACAGCAAGCCAAGTGAGGGCTTTTTTTCGTTATGATATTTGGTTTGGCTCAGGGTCCTGTTGGGGGCTGTCCCGGTCCAGAGGCCTCGGGACCGATCCCGCACCCCCCAGGGGACCCCCAAACAGCAGTCTCACCTGGAAAGCCACAAGATCAGACGTCGGGACCCCAACAACTCCCTGCGCAATGAGGAAGTGGCCCCACTGGCGCTGCCAGAGAAGCACGACATCCCAGCCAGACCCGGTCACGGAGCCAAGAACCCCAAGGCAGCTCGATCGTAGAAGGGAGCACAGGCATTGCCGGGAAAAGCTGGTGACTGGCATGCAGGCCCAGGATAGCCTGCACACTGATGCCAGTGGCGTGGCCCCCAGGCCAGTGGGGCCACTGCCAGCCCAGCTCCGACCACACCCAGGAAGCCAGGACAGTGTCCACGCTTATCACAGGGGGCGGGGCTGGGAGGAGGTGGGGAAGGAGGGCAGTGCTGGGAGCAGGGATCAGAATGAAAGATGAGGAAAGCGGAGGGGCCAGGGGGGAGGAACATGCGGAGGAATGAAGGTGAGGACAGAGAGAGAGGAAATCTGAGCCAACACGAACCCTGGCATGATGGCAGAGGGACCTACGAGGTGCTGTCAACCTTGTCCCCTGCCTATCTGAGTTTCCAACACTTTCCTCACCTTCAACTCCTCAACTCCCAGAACCGATGACTCTGCCTCCACAGAACGCACCACGGCTACAGGAGGCGTGGCACCAGTTGCACAGGGTGTGCTTGACAGGGGCACAGGTGGAATCTTTGTCTGGGGGCTCATGGTGGCTCTCAGCAGGATAGAAAAGAAACAGCTTCCTTTGCCTTCCATTTGGCTCAGTATAAAAAGCTCGCCGTCTGCATCAGGACAGAGGGAGAGTGCAAGAGAGAGGGGGGAGGAACAGCCTCCTGGGGGTACCGACAGGGTGCTGCACTGCACTGCGCTGTGGGGAGGAAATGTCACCTGTGACCCCCCCAGGAAGGGGGGGTAACCTGGTGGAGGGGGAGGCAGAGGAGTGTGGCAGTAAAGATGGAACGAGCTGGGTAAGAAACACCAAAAACCCAGCAGTTGCCAGGCAGGGCATTCTGGGGACTGCCCCAAGAAATACCAAATGGTTCAGGGGTGGGTGTGCTTGCAACCCCCCCCCCCCAAAATATGATTGCAGAAAAAATGTTCCCTGGCTGCTTTTAAATGCAGATGACTGTTTTTTTCAGCTAACTAGTTTCCTTTGTGACAATTTGTGTGTCTTCTTACAAAAGATGGGGGGAGAGAGATAATTCGGCTCCAATTGTTTGCTTATTGCTCACAGCGACTTGAGGGCAGGGCGGGGCAATTAAACCACCTTAAAACCAAATCCAAATAACATGGTGGGACACCGTAGTGACCTTGGAGTCACCACTAAATGGCAATAAAATTTTGCAGACAGCCAATCCTGAGATGAAACAGTAGGAGAGCAGATGCGGCATGAAATGCAGACAGAAATTTGTGAGACGATGTGAGATCGTTGGCATAGCGGAGGGAAAGACCAGTGCAGATTAGACCCACTCTAACTAGCTATGATGGCTAGAGATGCAGGAAGCATATTGTACCATCATGGTGCCAAAATAGACAAGCATGAGAAGAGAAGGTTTCTTCCAGAAAGAAGGAAGATTCCCAGAGAGTAGCAATCTACACATCAAAGGGATAGCATCAAACCAGTAGAACAGAAGGATGTTCAGGGTCCTGACCTATCTATCCCTCTGAATCTCTGCAGTGCCCCTCTGAAGTCTGATCCTAAGAGACCAGACAAAGCCCTTGACTTCCAACATCAGGAAGGGCTTTTTTTGTGGTGGTTCTCACTGGTCCTAAGCCCAGGCACCTAAGTACCAGCTCTCCCAAGTCCTGAGGAGGGAATTAGTGGAAATCAATGCAACCTTATACACGAGTACCAGCATCTCCCCTCCTTTTTAAAAAAATGAAAAAGCACTGCATGTAGGGATACTGATTTTAAAGAGCTATTTCATGATTGAACAACTATTGAAAAGATCTCTTTAGTGGCTTGCACAAGCACAAATGTCTTGACCCAAAGGTGGGCATTATCAGTCTATAATTATGCAGATATTAAGATCCTCTTTGTAAGAACAATATTTACAAGGAACTAAATGGACCTTCTTCTCCTTTTCCCACCCTTTTGTTGAGTGGTTGGTAGGACAAGGGGATACATTTTGCAGTGGTAGCTCTTGAAGCAGTAGCCGTGTGTAACATCTTTTAGTGACAGAAATGCATATTCAGAAGCCATTTTGAAAGATTTTAGCCCAGAACATGTGCTACCTCATAAAAAAAAAATCAAATGTTTCCTAGCACCTTGTTGAGGGTTTTTGTTGTCTGCTCTACTCATCCATATTTTCTTTTCCAGAATAAATAGGTAAACATCTGTGGGTCAGAAGGTGGCTACCAACCTTGAATTTCATGCGAAGTCATGCAGAGCGTATAGGTGAGAGGTATGTATAAAAAAGAAACAAACAAAGGCATTCAGACCTTGAAACAAGCACATTGTAGATGAGAGATGAACTCACCTTGGCCACAAGAAAGGTAATTACAGAAAGAGCACACTACTTCATGTTGTTTACCAATTTAGCAACAAAAGTAGTAGCGATGTACGTTCGTTATTATCTCCATCCCTCTGTGCTCAGTATCCATTCGCACACTGGCTCCCAAAGTTTGGGTAATCATCACTGACAGTGCCAATGCAGTTGTAGGCAGAAATTATAATTGGCATTTGTTTGAGGTCATTTGTATGTCAACAGTGAACAAAAATAACGTCATGCTTTCCTGATTAGTTTTCTGATGCCTTTTAAGTTTGTGAGAATCTGAGAAACTCCTTTTTTTTTTTGCTTGCTACCACCATTGTCTTCCTTTGAAACCTGTCTTTAAATCTGTAGCTCGTATTTTAATGGGTTGTGGCAGCAGAATCTTTGCTTTACATGCTTGGGCAAGATATAAAAGAAACTCTGCCTTCTCAAAAGCTGTTTTGAAACCCAGAAAGCTAGACAGCATTTGGAGAAAGCTCTAATCAGGAGTGGTGACAATAACTGCCCATCTGTTCTTATTTACAGGCATCCGCTCCAAATCAAACTGGGATCGCATTAAATTTGCTCTGCCGTGCCCTCACATTTTAACCACTTCAAAGATTCCCTTATAAAGAACTGGCTCGACGAAACCATTCTAATGATATTTTCTCCAGGTATTTGTGCTCTCCTTGCCTTACCATTTCCATTCATCATATTCTCAACTGTATGCTGCATGCATTTTCCATTACTTTGATCTAAGGTTGCTTCATACTTGATGGCGATAAAATGGACACTCCTAATGTGAGTGTCAAAATCTGCAGGTTAGAGGTTTCCCAATTATGTTACAACTTGAAGGAATTCAGAACACCAAGAATGCATTGAAATTAAATATCAATGCTGTCTTGAGACAGGGCTGTGACTCAAAGTGGCCAAAGTGGAAAAACTCAAATTTTAAAGACATCCCTTTTCCTTCCATAACAAAATGTACTCATTGCTTCTTTGATCATTCAAGTACTAGTGTTAAAAGGTGATGGCTGTCGTCTCCATCTGGCCACCTTCAATGTTGTTGCTTGTATGAGGTGAAACATGTAACTACCTATTCAGCCCATTTCACTTGTACCAGAACTATACTAGATTCTGCTGCCTTCTGTTTACCCACCCAGCCTGAAAATGAAGAAGCAGTTTTCATAAAAAGGATTAAAGTGTTGGAGAAGCGACAGCCTGCTAAGAGTCTAGTTACTGCAAAAACTGCTGAAAGAGTAGTTTAGTCCACTTGTACCCTAGGAGGAGCTGTGGAGTATTCTCTAGTGTTTAGGGTTTATCTAATGTTTTTCTCTTGCAGTTCAGCCCACCTCTTGTTGTTTCTCTCTCTCTGCTGTGTGTTAGTATGTGTTAGTGCTTGTGCTCTGAAGGTATCTTTGCTTTATTAGCGGCCTGCGGTCAGTTACTCTCTTTTTGCAAAATCCTGTTGCAGTAAATTCATTGAAAGCAAACTCCAAAGCGTGGATTGGATTATTCTTGAACTCTGCCAACATAAAGTAGGTTGCTGATCTGTACAATTTATTGAGAGCCAATGTGGTGTAGTAGTTAGAGTGTCAGACTACGATCTGGAAGACTCAGGTTCCACTTTACGATCTCCAGCATTCGTCAGTGCAAAAATCCGCCTTCATACTTTGGTTACTTTTTAAATTCCCTACCTAATCTGTAGGGTTGCTACCTGCCCGGTTCTGACCCTTCAATCACATGATGTTCTTTACCACCATGCCATGAAAAGTTTCAGCTGCTCATTTCCACACATGGAGCTGCTATTAAAGGGACAGGACGTTTTTTCTTCAAGCCTGATGACATCCATAGCCATCTGTATTCCACCCCATAGTGTCGCCCTTTTTGTTGTTGGAGTTCTATTTTTCTCTCAAAGGTTTAACTATGCACCATGATACCATTAATGGGCCTGCTTCTTCCTGTTGTTCCCTCAGCTGGGATATGGACAGATTTTGGTGGTCAGGGAGTGAATTCTAGACATCTTGCTAGACAATCTGAACATCAAATTCTGTGTTCATCAGTTTACATGCCATCCTCCTCTATGGTGAGGTATTCATGAAGTCACACTTCAGATTTTATCTTAGGAGATATTGAGAGTATTGTTCCTTTTGGATAGCACTCTATGTCCCACAGAAAATATCAGAGGGTCTAGTTAAAATGCTCCCTTTAAGCTGTGGAGTCTTGTGAGCAAAAATTCTACTTTGTGAGCTACTGGCATTAAAGTTGTGAGTGAGTAACTTGGCTACTGCATAAATTAGTTTGCTCTGGAGCCATCCTTCCTGAGCAAAGACAAAAATGTGTGAGCTGGAGGTTAAAAAACTGTGAGCTGGCTCACACCAACTCAGCTTAGAGGGAACACTGCCCACCATAGTATCTTGTATGACAAAATATGGGATCTATTTGTTTTAGATACTGACACAGATCACTCAAGTTACAGCAGCAGACACATCAAAGGCATATGATCGATTTGTTGCGGTCTGGTTTACGGTGCTTCAGTATATGTCAAAAAAGGACATACTCCCTTCAAATGCCGCTTATGTTCCATGGATATGCTTTTAGTTTATTGTTAATCCAAATCATAGGATATAGTACATTAGATTGATCACCATTAAGGAAGCTGGCTTAGTTGCTTCTTTAAGTAGTTCACTGATTAGAGGGTTACAAGAAAGGTTAACTTGTTAGGACTAATGGGATTTATAAGTGTCTGTTTGGTTCACCACTCACTGTAAAGAAAGTTGTTTATGACTTGTATGTAATTGCTGTCGTGCTTTTTCACTTTATTAATTAAAAAAAGAAAAGAAAAACCTGTGAGCTAGCTCACATTAACTCAGCTTAGAGGGAACTCTGCATCCCTCACAACACAGAGTATTTCTCTACACCTAGGAGACTGGGCCTTGCCTATACAGATTTCCAAGTGTCAATGGAGCTCCACAGAGATTTGGACTGTGGTGGAGGATTATAGATGGTTTTAATTTAGTAAGGCTGTATAACCTTTTGTGCAACTGCATCTCAGATGTAAGAAAGCTATAGCAGAGATCTATGAGGCCTAAGTAACCCATTTGCATATATAAATATGTAACTTGTGACTGGGGATCCATTTCCAGGTGTAAGACAAATGCGAACATCTTATCCTTTTTTAAGAAAGTCCAGTTTAGATACCCATCTTGGAATCTCAGCAACATTTTAGCAATAGTAGTCATATGCTTTTATGTAAAGTGATGGAAATTTTAATGGCCAATGATGGTTGGAGAATAACCCTACTTTGTTTAGTATTCAAAGGACAGTTTTTTAAAAAATCTTTCAATGTGTCATTTAAAAAATGTGGATTTGTAGTTTAAGCTCTCTGTTCAACTACCGACCAAGCATTGCCACTGTTTTTCTTGTAGGAAACAAATTAATTACAGTCTAAAGTAGTAACATCCAAAGCCAGCTAGGGAGAAATCCTAAATAGGTCTACTCAGAATCCTAATCAAGTCAACACTTGCTCCCAAGAAAGTCTTCTTAGGATTTTACTGTTAAACTGCTGGGGCAGAGAAAGAGAGCGCGAGAGAGAGCGTGTCAATTTGCCACAAGAGCAAACAGACTGGCACTGGTCAATTCATTTATTCGTATCATTAAGAGAAAATGTATTCCGCCATAACTTCTCCATTATAGAGAACAAATCACTTGTTATTATAGGCCTATCTGTGCTGAACACTGGTAGCACTGGTAAAGTCAAATGGAATAATGATAGACATCAAGTACAACACAGTGTCTGTCCATTGGGAATGCACTGACCATTAGTTAATAATAAAAAACACAATTGAACTTTCCAAGCTGCTTAGAAGAGAAAGGTGAATGTATCTCCTAGCATCATTAGAAGCAAGAAAAGGATCAAACCTGTTATAATGACTGGTACTTTGTGCCACTTCTGGGTTATCAGACTGTTGCTAAGCACCAGCCCTATCTACTACAGTTATCCCAAGGAAGTATTATAGGTTGTAAATTAGAGGTCTTTTTAGATAAAATGCTAAAATTAAAAATCAGCTATGTCCAGTAATGTCCCATTCTTAATTTCACATTCAGATTAGGGATGAATTCAGAGTTTTTGAGGCTTGGGCATTACATCTAAATTAGCAGGGGTGCTGAACCTAAATGCTGGAGCAAAAAGGACATAACAATATGAGTAACTGGAAGGATAATGAACAAAGTCTGAGTCCAGTGGCACCTTTAAGACCAACAAAGTTTTATTCATGGTATAAATTTTCGTGTACAAGCACACTTCCTCAGATACAATGGAACAGAACCTCCTCAACCACTACTTATAGGGGGTGGGCGTTGTTGTCAGGAAGGGGCCATTTAGAGTCAAGATGCATGAGTACTGAGTGATTATAGCTGAGATTGGATGTAAGAAAGATCTGTGAATGGCAGTAAATTAGCATACAAATACAAGACTGGTTTCACACTAGCCTTTGTCCCGGGCTCGCTCCTCCTTTCCCTCTGCTTCTTCTGGTCAATTTCACACCATTTGTCCTGTGGCCACCTTTTGACCCGCAGCTTCCTCCATTTTGCTCTGACTCAGCTCGATCCTTGATTTCCCAGAAGTTTCCTGTTGCCGCACGGAGAAAAAGTGGAAGGGGAAAGGGAAGAGATTAAGAGGGTGAAGATCAACCTCGTTTCTGGATCAGATAAGTATCATCGTTACCCTCCAATTAGTTAAAGCTTTATTATTTTCCATACTGATTGCTTTCCATCTCTGTTGTATCTAAAGGAACCTGTGAGTGTGTGTGAACGAATCTGTTTTTGTATGCTTGCGAATTTCAGTATTACTTAGTAAAGACAACATTTATTCTTTAAACATCCAGCTGTGTTGTCTCGTTTATGGGAAATAAGGAGTGTCTATTCTGGTTTTGATCTCTGTATACACTGGTGCCAAGAACCCATTAGGCCCCTGTCGTACATAAGGCAGATTTGGGCAAAGGATTAATTCTCCAAAAGAGGATTTCTCCTAACAGCCAACACCGTACTGACTGCAGGGTCACCCCTGAACAGTCATAAAATGGCCATAAATCGATGCAGACAGTACCACAGAACAGAGAGATCAAATGAAACAAAAGTGGCATGCAGTCTGAATACTGCCATAAAATCCGACAATCAATCAAAGTGAAACTGGCATGCAATGTAGAGGGGAATTTCTGTACCAATGTGGGTTTGGTAAAACAGTGAAGCGAATACTAAATGCAGAGTGGGCCTGTGTGAACTAGCAAAATCCAGTTGGAAAGTACACTGAAAGTGGATTGAAAGTGGATTATTTAGTGTGTGTGACTGCAGCGTAAATAATGGTTGGGGAGGTTCTGTTCCGCTGTATCTGCGGAAATGTGCTTGCATGCAAAAGCTTATACCAGGAATATAACTTTGTCAGTCTTAAAGGTGCCACTGGACTCAAACTTTATTCTGCCACTTCAGACTAACACAGCTACCCACTTGGAGGGATGATGTCATTCTCATGGTTAAACATGATGACAGGAAAAAAAGACAATTTCTTGGGTTTGGCTACTTAATGTGGTTCAGCTTGTATATACAGGTTTGTATGTTCCAGTATCTGAGGGGTTCTGCTTCCATTTCAGAAATTCCCTGATGCACGCACAACTGCTAAAACCAGCACTGTGTTTTTCTACAATGGTATGGCACCCACCTGCACTGAAGGCATGTTTTAAAATCTGTCACATTATACTGCTGTCCAGTAAACACACAGAAGCTCCTGGGATATATTTCAGATCTCTAGTTTTATTATATATACCACCTTCTTTTTGGGGGCACTGATAGCTGCCAGTCAGTCAGTCTTTCCTAAGGCCCAAAGTCATTCAGAAGCAGACTAAGAACAGATAAAAATACTGCTTTTGGTTAAGACAAACTAATTTGATTTTTTTTACCACAAGGCAAATTGCCCCCTACACCTACCCACCCCCCATCCTCCAATAGATTGAATTTGAAGTAAGGCCTCCAGAACTGCACACAGTACTCCAGGTGCTGCCTGACCAATGCAGGGAAGATACTGGAGCAGATTTTAAAGGGGTCAATCTGCGGGCATCTAAAGGACAACTTGGTGATCCGGGGAAGCCAAGGATGGATTTGTCCCAAATAAGGCCTGCCAAACCAACTTCATTTCCTTCTTTGATCAAGTGACAAATTTACTGGATTGAGGGAATGCTGTTGATGTTGTTTACCTAGATTTCAGTAAAGCTTTTGACAGGGTTCCCCATGATGTTCTGATGGGTAAACTAAAGGACTGTAGACTGGACTCTAGGATAGTTAGGTGGATAGGGAACTGGTTGGAGAACCACAGTCAGCGAGTCACTGTCAAAGGCATTTCATCTGAATAGAGGGAGGTGTCAAGTGGGGTGCTACAGGGCTTGGTTCTGGGCCCAGTACTATTCAATATTTTTATAAATTATCTGAATGAGAGTGTGGAGAGGCTAGTCATTAAATCTGCAGATGACATCAAATTGAGAGGAGCAGCGAACACACCAGAAGATAGAGATATGATTCAATGAGATCTGAACACACTGGAAAAGTGGATGGATGTGAACAAGATGCAATTTAACAAGGGTAAGTGCTGAATTCTACACCTGGGAAACAAAAATGAGGAACACACATACTGGATGGGTGATACACTTCTGAGTAGCAGTGTGTATGAACAAGATCTTGGGGTAAGGGTGGACTGAAAGTTAAATATGAGCAGCCAGTGTGATGTGGCAACAAAAAAGGCTAATACAATCGTGGGCTGTATCAACAGAGGAATAACATCCAAATCACAAGATGTCATAGTCCCGCTGTACATTGTATTGGTCAGGCCACACCTGGAGTGTTGTGTGAAGTTCTGGAGGCCTTACTTCAAAAAGGATGTAGACAGAATAGAGCGGGTGCAGAGGAAAATGATGAGAATGATCGGG
The DNA here is from genome assembly GCF_001447785.1 of Gekko japonicus. Lineage (NCBI taxonomy): Eukaryota > Metazoa > Chordata > Lepidosauria > Squamata > Gekkonidae > Gekko > Gekko japonicus. The sequence goes on along the minus strand of NW_015163720.1, from coordinate 51,903 downwards.
GACCTGGAGAAGAAGCCCTATGAGGAAAACCTGAGGGACTTGGGAATGTTTAATCTAGAGAAGAGGAGGTTGAGGGGGGACGATTACTCTCTTTAAATATTTGAGGGGCTGTCACTTAGAGGAGGGCAGGGAGCAGTTCCTGTTGGCAGCAGAGGATAGGACTCCCAATAATTAAGGTCAGGAAGGTACCGGCTGGATATTAGGAAAAACATTTTGTAGAGTAAGAGTTGTGCAACTGAGGAATCAGCTGCCTAGGGAGGTGGCGAGCTCCCCCTCACTGGCAGTCTTCAAGCAGCATCTGGAGAAACACTTTCAGGGATACTGTGGGCTGATCCTGCATTGAGCAGGGGGTTGGACTAGATGGCCTGTATGGCCCCTTCAGACTCTGTGATTTTATGATATTATGTGTGTATCAGAACTGGGGTTGTACAATGTTGTGTTGGGTTTTTTTAAAAAATCTCTGTTTGTATTAATCATCAAACATGCTCTTTTTGTTTTGTTCCCACTTATTATGTGGGCCAAGCGGTTGGGCTGAGGCCAGTCTAGAGCAGTTGGAGCTTCAAACTTGAGCCAGAAAAATCTGGCTTCAGATCCCAGCTCAGCCACAAAGGTCACTGGGTGATGTTCGACCAGTCCTTCTCTCTCAGGCTAGTCTAGCAGAAAGGATACTCCTGAAGTTAAAATTGAAGAAGCCACATGTGCTACCCTGAACTTTGTGGACGAAAGGTGGGCTAAAGTCAACGTAATATTAATTAAGCCTCTGGCACTATTGCCCTCAGACTGTAGCATGAATAGACAACCAATCCCCAAAGGGGGCAAGCCTGGTTCTTTGCTTGGATAACCTCCCAGTCTCTACAGACTCGTCTGCCTGCCAGAGCGTGCATTCAGTCTCTGCATCAGCATCTGTCCCCTGCAGTACTTTAAACACAATAACAATGTCCAGGATATATCAGATTCTCAACCAATGGTTCTTTCTAGCACAAGACAGATATGTGATCCTTTGTCTTCATCACTGATCTCTTTTGCATCTCCTGTATGTGTGTGTTAGCTGTTTACTGGTGGGAGCTGCAATACCAGTGGGAAGGTACTTTACATTCCGTAGGTGAATGTGTTTCTGTTGCCAAGAAAGACTGGGTTTTTTAAAAAAAAATAATGGATGGACTGCTGGCAAGTCTGAATCAGGCATAAGATTCAAGCCCTGTAGAGGGTAGTAAAAAGTCAAATGGGTTCAGGATCGAATATCAGGCCAGGGATGTGAGGCAACAGATTGTCGGGACAGATGGCCTTCTGTATGTGACATTTGCGGTGTGGTTGCTTCTTGAAATACAACTAGATGGTAAAGCCATTTATGGGAAATGGCTCTCCACATGGTTTCAGTTCTCTCAACCATGTGATCAGAAAGCAAGGGAAAGCATTATATTTGGATTGTAATAGAGATGTTCTGGCGCCAGTGTTCCCTCTAAGCTGAGTTAGTGTGAGCTAGCTCACAGTTTTTTAGCCTCCGGCTCACACATTTTTATCTGAGCTCAGGAAGGATGGCTCCAGAGCAAACTAATTTATGCAGTAGCCAAATTGCTCACTCACAACTGTAATGCCAGTAGCTCACAAAGTAGAATTTTTGCTCACAAGACTCCACAGCTTAGACGGAGCATTGAATTTTCTGAAGGAACTTGATTACTCTTGGCAAATTGCTTTTCATTTTAAAATTCTTTAGATTTATCTGATCAAAAACACCTAGAGTCTTCTTTAGGAAGAAGTAAAAAGGTAAAGGTAAAGGTTCCCTTGCTCGAAAGCCAGTCGAATCCGACTCTAGGGTTGCGGTGCTCATCTCCGTTTCAGCATGCATGGCTCTCCTTTTCATTTTACCTCACAACAACCCTGTGAGAGGCTAGTTTGAGAGACAGTGACTGCCCCAAGGTTACCCAGGAGACACTGGGGCATTGTGGACATTGAACATAAGAACATAAGAGACGCCAATGTTGGATCAGGCCAAAGGCCCATCCAGTCCAACACTCTGTCACACAGTGGCCAAAAATACCAGGTGCCATCAGGAGGTCCAGCAGTGGGGCCAGAAGCCCTCCAACTGTTGACCCCCCCCAAGCACCAAGAAGACAGAGCATCACTTAGAATTTGGATTTTCTAGACCCTAGGCCAGACTACAACCACTCCACCATACTGACTGTGTCTGAATGTACATGCTGTCTTGTGAAGATAGAAAGTATTACTAATAGCACAGCTAAAAGTATACCTTGGCTGATTTTTCATTATCCATCAAACAAGCAAGCTGGTGTTTCATGGCCATCGGATAAACTGCTGCCAAAAATCATTGGGGTGGTAGATATCAAGCCATGAATAAGAGCCAGAGAGTGCATTAACATTTTGTGTGATTGTGTTGGAAGTGTAGATACAATGCAGCGCTCTGTCATAACTGTAATCTATTGTTTCATTCACTATCTAATGTTGCCAGGCTGCAGTTGCCATCCAAAGGCATAGGGCAAAGGAACCACCCTAGAGAGAATGCACAGTGTGAAAAGACAGGCTGTATTTCCTTGACTAAAAGGGCCTGTTGATTTGTTTACACAACAAAATATTATCTTCTAATTGTTACCTCTTCCTATCACGACATTTAGAATTCATTTCCAAAGTCTAAAAATGCCACCTGTTTAGGGGATTTTCTGCTTTGGCAAGGTAAAATGTATTAGATAGCATTTTACTCTTTGAAAAACAAATACTCCCTGCTGTCATATCAACAGACTATTAAGGGTTTAGCATGTGAGTATATTAACATTCCAAAGATTATTTACAAGTGGATAATTCTTGATAGGAAATATAACTTTGATGGGGGTGTGTGTGCTTTTTTTGGATGTGTCAACAATATGCTAAAATTCAGAGCATCTATCACAATTAGCCTAGTTCTGTGTTTTCCCTTTGTTGCTCCCAAGCCAATTTGGTCTAATTCACGTGTGCATAATAATAATGTGAGATTATTATTATTATTATTTTTAGGTTAGATATTTTGCTGGGGTGAGGGGTGTCTCGAAAGACACACAAGCAATATTGTTCTTCAGTGAATACATACTGCTGCCTTACTGAAGAAAACAATTTATCTCATGGGATTTCTTTTTCCAGCCATAGTGGGTTAAACATTATATGGAATACAATACAGAACGCAGTAGAACAAAGTTTGAGTGGCACCTTTAAGAGCAACAAAGTTTTATTCAAGGTATGAGCTTTCATGTGCATGTGCACTTCCTCAAAGGCCAACGCTATGCTGGGGATTATTAGGAAGGGTACTGAAAACAGATCAGCCAATATCATAATGCCCCTATACAAGGCTCTAGTCGGGGGGGAGCTCTCAGGTACGGAGCTCCGGAAGAGAACCTCTAGGGGGCGGGGCGGTCACGTGGTGAAGCCCCGCCCCCTTCTTTACCCCGCCCTCTGCTTCGATCCTCATTCCGTTTGGGAATGAGGATGAAGCAGGAGGGTAAGTAGCCGGGCCTTCTGACACACTTCCGGTGATGTCAGGGGGTGTGGCCTTCTGTCACTTCCGGTGATGTCAGGGGGCGTGGCATATGCAAATAAGTTATGCTAATGAGTTATGCTAATGAGCTCCGGCAGCTCTTTTTCTACAACAAGACCCCTGCCCCTATATAAATCAATGGTGCGACCTCATTTGGAATACTGTGTGCAGTTCTGGTCACCACACCTTAAAAAGGATATTATAGCTTATATAACTAACTAACCTGTTAGTGTTCTTTGAGGGGGTGAACAAACATGTGGACAAGGGGGATCCAATAGATATTGTTTACCTTGACTTCCAAAAAGCATTTCATAAAGTTCCTCATCAAAGGCTCCTAAGTAAGCTCAAAAATCATGGGATAAAAGGACAAGTCCTTTTATGGACAAGTCCTTGGTGACGAGAGAGGAGGTCCTAAAACTGATAGACAACTTAAAAACTGAAAAATCACCAGGCCCAGATGGCATACATCCGAGAGTTCTGAAAGAACTCAAATGTGAACTTGTAGATCTCCTGACAAAGATATGTAATCTTTCCTTAAAATCTGCCTCCATTCCTGAGGATTGGAAGGTAGCTAATGTCACTCCCATCTTTAAAAAGGGTTCCAGAGGAGATCCGGGAAATTACAGGCCAGTCAGTCTGACGTCGATACCGGGTAAATTGGTGGAAACCATTATTAAGGAAAGAATTAGTAGGCACATAGATGAACAAAACCTATTGAGGCAGACTCAGCACGGTTTCTGTAAGGGAAGATCTTGTCTCACTAACCTGTTAGTGTTCTTTGAGGGGGTGAACAAACATGTGGACAAGGGGGATCCAATAGATATTGTTTACCTTGACTTCCAGAAAGCTTTTGATAAAGTTCCTCATCAAAGGCTCCTAAGTAAGCTCAAAAATCATGGGATAAAAGGACAAGTCCTTTTATGGATCAAAAACTGGCTAATTAATAGAAAACAGAGAGTGAGTATAAATGGGCAGTTCTCTCAGTGGAGGGGGGTAAGCAGTGGGGTACCGCAGGGATCAGTACTTGGTCCACTGCTTTTTAACTTGTTCATTAATGATTTGGAGTTGGGAGTAAGCAGTGAAGTGGCTAAATTTGCGGATGATACAAAGTTGTTCAGGGTGGTGAAAACCAGTGAGGATTGTGAGGCACTCCAAAGGGATCTGTCAAAGATGGGCAAGTGGGTGTCAACATGGCAAATGGGGTTCAATGTGGCCAAGTGCAAGGTGATGCACATTGGAGCCAAAAATCCTAAATATAAATACACATTGATGGGGTCTGAACTGGCAGAGACTGATCAAGAGAGAGATCTTGGAGTTCTAGTAGATAATTAACTGAAAATGTCAAGACAGTGTGTGACTGCAATAAAAAAGGCCAATGCTATGCTGGGGATTATTAGGAAGGGTACTGAAAACAGATCAGCCAATATCATAATGCCCCTATATAAATCAATGGTGCGACTTCATTTGGAGTACTGTGTGCAGTTTTGGTCACAACACCTTAAAAAGGATATTATAGCTTTATCACAAGCAGGGACGATTTTTCGAGGACTGGTTCAGTAAGTCATCAATCTGTTTGCCGGTATTCAACATGTTGCTTCACTGTATTTATTCCTAGCGAGAAACGACGACTGAGGGGTGACATGATTGAGGTTTATAAGATTATGCATGGGAAAGAGCAGGTAGAGAAAGAGGTACTTTTCTCCCTTTCTCACAATACAAGAACTCGTGGGCACTCCATGAAATTGCTGAGCGGTCGGGTTAGAACGGATAAAAGGAATTACTTCTTCACCCAAAGAGTGATTAACACTTGGAATTCACTGCCACAGGAAGTGGTGGAGGCTACAAGCATGGACGGCTTCAAAAGGGAATTAGATAAGCATATGGAGCAGAGGTCCATCAGTGGCTATTAGCCACAAGGTATAGATAGGGGCTCTGGGGCAAGTGATGCTCTGTCTTCTTGGTGCTTGGGGGGGTCAACAGTGAGAGGGCTTCTAATGTCCTGGCCCCACTGTTGGACATGTTTATTCCTTTTGGTTGTTGGGGGGAACTCTGTGTGTGTGTGTTATTTTGTTCACTACGTGCCTTGTTGTTCTGTTCACACTAGTTCTCTCTTGGGTTGTGTTATTTTTTGCATTGTTATGAACCCAAGAGTTTGCATTCCTTTTGGTTGTGTGTGTGTGGGGGGGGGCTTAAGCTGGTGGGGTGGTTTGGCTAGTTGCTGCTTTGGCTTGTTGGTCAATAGTTCTGTCTTGGGTTGTGTCACTTGTTGCATTGTTGTGAAGGTTTGGCTTTAGAGATTTTAACTGTTTAAAGTTCATATTCCTTTTGGTTGCTGCAGCAGTTGAAGCCGGAGGGGTGTACGTTGCTGTTGTTTTTGGCTTGGCTTGGGTAAGATTTCCTTAGTGGTGGCATTGGTTTTCTTTTGGTTTTAAAAGGTTCTACTGGGCTTGGTGGGCATTTCTGGTTTAGCTAGGGCCATTAAATAAGCTGTTCTATTAATAAGGGTCTTTTCAGGAACTCGGGTTTTTTCCCCTTTTAAACACTTTTAAATAATTTAACATAAGGTTGTAGTTCATACCTAACTAGGCTGCAGGTAGGATACTGTTAAAAGAGGTGAGGTTTTCCTTCAAAATAATGGAATAACTAGGCCAGAACAAATTAGATTGAAAGAAAGCAGTGTCCTCCTGTGCACCAGACCTTCATTGAAGGCCAGTGCTCTTAGAGAAATACATTTCATAGGTTGAGGCCTAGCTTTTCAGTTCTCAATAGGGGACACCTGCATTTCCAATTCAAAACAGGAAATCAGATTTGTCCCAGTAGATTCTAGTCAGGAGAAGTTTGATAAAGAAGACCCCAGGACTTCTGAAAAGGTTTGCTGTTTGGTGTAGTGGTTTGGTGTAGTGGTTAAGTGCGCGAACTCTAATCTGGGAGAACCGGGTTTGATTCCCCACTCCTCCACTTGCACCTGCTGGATGACCTTGGGCAAGCCATAGTTCTGATAAGAACTGTCCTTAAAAGAGCAGTTTCTGTTAGAGCTCTCTCAGCCCCACCTACCTCACAGGGTGTCTGTTGTGGGGAGGGGAAGGGAAAGGAGCATGTAAGCCGCTCTGAGACCCCTTTGGGTAGTGAAGAGTGGAATATAAATCCAATCTCTTATTCTTCCATCTCAAGGATAGCTTTTAAAAACCATTAGCCAGGGGAAAGCAGTATCACCAAGTTTTAAACAAAAAAAGAAAGAAAGAAAGAAAGAAAGAAAGAAAGAAAGAAAGAAAGAAAGAAAGAAAGAAAGAAAGAAAGAAGGCTTCCAGTTTGTGGATCAGCAATGGCGGTCATTCTCCCCAGACCTCAGGGGAGCGACCCGCATGCCAGCGGCAAGGAGGGGTGCTACCTCAAGTAGCACTCACACGGAGTCTTTGCAATAGGCTCCAGGCCATAGGGCTTTTGAGGGGCAGCCTCTTCGACAGCCAAATGCCAAAGAATTGAGGCTTCCCTCTGCCCTGATGGTCCTGCCGCTGTGTGGCCCTTGGGCACAAGCTGATTTGACTGGGACAAGTGCTGGAGATTGAGCAGAATATAGATTACTGTGAGCGAGGTCAGAGAAATGACCGACAATGAACGTGAGTTCAAAATAAACTGAATATTTAAAAGTGAACTACCCCCCACCCCGTGGGAAAAGCGGAGCACAAAGAGGGACACCTCTTATGCAAATGGACAGAAAAGCGTAACGAAGGGGGCAGGGGGGAAACAAGCAGCGATTTTGTTTTGGGAGACTTACTTGAGTGCTGACATTGAGGTGATGTTTTTTGAGTCCACGAGAAGCAGTTTGGAATTGTAAACAATCACATAAAATGGCGGCCTCACAAAGAAACTTTAAAATGAAACCGGCGGGTAGTCAGAGCCCAAAACCGGGAGCAGACATCATGAAAATGTTAGTGGATATGCTCAAACTGGTGATGGAGCAACTCAATGATATTAACCAGCAACTGAGTTCGCTGAATCAAAACTTTGCATTCCAGCAGCTCCAACTGGCAGAAACGGCAAAGAAGGTGGAGCATACGACTGAGAAAATTAAAGAAATAGACACCACAAACAAGAAAATGAAGAAAAGAATGGGAGAAGTTGAAGCAAAACAAAACTTCCAAGAAAACCGTTTGTTACAGCTACAAATGGAAAAAGCCAACATGATTCTCAGATTCCAGGGAGTTCCTGAATCAGAAAAGGAGGATCTGAGGAAGTTGCTCAGTGAGATCATCACCCCAGCA
>NW_015163720.1:42959-43867 GCF_001447785.1 Gekko japonicus | reverse complement strand
AAGAAAGAAAGAAAGAAAGAAAGAAAGAAAGAAAGAAAGAAAGAAAGAAAGAAAGAAAGAAAGAAAGAAAGAAAGCTTAGGGTCCTCTGAAAAGCAAAATAGATTTTGGGTGGGAGGTTTCTTTAAAAGGAGTCAGACTCTGTTAGGTTCAGGTTGCAGTGCAGGTAGTTAGGTGCCTAAACACCCTACCCACAGTTTAGACAGAGTTTGGTCCAGAGTAACATGATGAGTGGCAGGAAGGAAACACAGAGGGGCCCTGGGAGCAAGGCAAAACAGAGGACTAGAGGGGTGTAGGGGAGGGGGAGGACTGTAGTTTCTCCCACCACCACCTGTGTACAGGACCACTCTAGAGCTGCCTTTCACCATTTTGACCTCTGGCCATAGTGGTGTAGGAAGGCATGTATCTTTGCCAATGGGGCTCCTGGGGGTCAGGGGAGGGAGGGGGTCTGGCATCCTCCCAGGGAGAGCTGGGGTGCACTGCCCCCCAAAGCTCCCATGGCTATGGCCCTGGTTGGCTCTGGTTAGTACTTGGATAGGAGACCACCAAGGAAGTGAGGGTTGCTACGCAGAACTAGGAAAAGAGAAACCACTTCATCTCTTTCCTTGAAAATCCTATGAGGTCACCAAAAGTTGGTTGCTACATGATGGAGCCAAGGTCAGCAATCTCCACTCCAGCACCAAACTGGAAAGTGAACCAAAGTCACAATGATACAGTTTTCTGACTACACATGGTAACAGACAGGCTCTTATTTTCATTACTAATTTGGAAATTGTCTAATAGTATTTACGTAGCCATGCAAGTTGTCTAAGACTCTATGGACTAGCAAGTTAGAACGTTAAAAACAATGGGCTTGGAGACTGCTGGTCACACCATCTTTGTTCTCTCCATTGCAGTGACAGTAATTAAA
>NW_015163720.1:38704-42919 GCF_001447785.1 Gekko japonicus | reverse complement strand
CTGTTTTCTCGGCATACCTGATATTCATAAGTGTCCTGTGAAAATTACATATTCCAGGGCTCCTGGCATCTGAAACACTAACTTAGCAGGAAAGGGAATGATGGGGGTAAGAGCATAAGCAGCAGCCACATGTAAGATTACTGAAGGCTGACAAAGGAGCAGATAGGTAGCTCATTAGGTCCTAGCAATTAGGGATCAATTTAGAACTCTGGTGTGTGTGGGTATGTGGGAAGGGTTAATGTGAGCATTTTCCACTTTCATTCGTAATTGTCAGCTGAAGTTCACCCATTGCTACTAGTGAACCTTGTTGTGGGTAGGGATTGCCACAAGGAAGAATCATAAAGGTAAGGGTGATTTATAGAATTAAAATGTTCATGTACTATTAATAATCCTGGTCTGCCAGAGTATTAGGCCATTTTATTGTAATTAACTGATGTAAAGGTTCTTTTTCCCCATCAATTACACTAATTGCTTTTCATACTAGTTGTAGATTGGATATTGATCTTTTTTTAATTCTGCTCAATTACATAAGCAAATTACATCTAATTGCATGCTTACCACATCATTACTCATTTATCAGCAACATGAAAAAGAATAATATAGATCATGTTCTCTAACGTTTCCTTTGTGATATTTTGATTTTTTTTGTCTTTAACCTCAATGATGCAAACTGACAATTGCATTTTTTCAAAATATTGTGATTTAGTATCCTGAACTGTTGGAAAAGGCAGAAGTGAACCAAAGAGAACCAAAACATTGCCATAGAAAGAATTTCTATATTCTGAGATATGATGTGACTAACACACAACCTCTAATGTTAACAAAAATATCTATCACACAGAGATCAATGTCAATTAACAATCAAGAAACACAAGACATTAAAAATATCATACACAGAGATTCCAGCCCAAGCTGTAATGTTAACCCATGATGATACTAAAGAAACGACACAGCTGACAGGGCCGAAGCTTGAGGCGCCTCGTTCCTGCGCTGAGTAAGTCTCTTCGGGCTTATTTTATTTATTTTATTTTATTTATTTATTAAGGTATTTCTACCCCGCCCTACCCCGCAAGCGGGCTCAGGGCGGCTTACAGGGGCATAGGCCCAACATAAAATACATTAAAATCCAGTAAAATCACAAAATACAATCAGTAATACACCATTTATGATAATAAAGTGCTTTAAGTTTAAATCCAGATGGTCTGTAGTTAACCCTGCAGTTGGCTCCTACAAGAAATAACCCCTGCCAGCATTAGTTGTATCATACTGGCAGTATTAGTCCATGCTACTCGGCTGGTCTTGCCACTATGATAGAATAGAATAGAATTAGGGTCACCTTGAGGTTTCCCCATGACCGAACAGCTAGAGAGATCGCTGCGATTAGTCAAAATGTAGGCGGGAGGAGAGGGGCTTTCCAGAGCTCAGCTACACGGCGTCCACCATCCACAAAGCCGACGCCCCGCCCCTCTGCAAAATGGCAGTTGCTGGGAGTTCCGCAGCAACAGACAGGGAGCCCTTTACCAGAGCAGAGCTAAAGGACATATTTGTCTCTTTCAAGGAGGAACTTATGGGTCACATGAATGATATTTTGAAGCCAATAAATGAAAAACTGGAATCGCTTCAGGTCCTTATAAACAACACTATGCAAATGGCTGACACGGCATTAGAAGCATCCGTTGCCAACCAAGAGGACATACGTTCACTACAGTCTAATGAAGCATGGGTGAGAGAGAAAATACTTATCCTGGAGCACAGGTCGAGGGAGAAATACCTCAAATTTCGGGGCTTTCCGGAACAAATCGATAAATCGGAAGACCCTTTACCCCTCATCCATGCCTGGCTTGCTTCGGTCGCTGGTTGGGTGTCTGACTCAGCCCCTATTCTGGCAAAGGCTTATCGTCTTGGCTCCATCTCTACTGACAAGAACAGAGGCCCAAGGGACATTTTGGTCGAATTTTTTGATGTCAACAAGAAAAATGCTATCTTAAAAATGGCAAAGGAGAAGCGCTTTCTCAAGTATGGGGAGCTCGACATCTTGGTTTTTCCGGATTTGCCGCCAGAGGTGCTCCAAATAAGGAGAACACTCAAGCCAATTACAAAATGCTTAATGGAAGCCCAAATACGTTACAGGTGGGCTCTCTCAGGAGCATTACAAGTTCAATCGCATGGTAAGCTTTATGAAGCTCTGGACATACCTTCGGGCGAAGATCTTCTATATGACTTAGGTCTCCAGGCCTCCACAGCTACCCAAGAAGACGAAATGGAACAGGATTCATCTCTTCGCGGCAACAGGAAAAGAGAGAGGCAGAATACTCCTTTTAAATGGAGCAAAATTCACTCCAGGCAGAGGATGAACTTCTGAATTTGTCAATGCCACAGTTCTTTCTACAGCTCTTGGGAACCTATTTCTGTTGCTAGACAGTTGTTTTAATCGTTCTCTTTCTTCAGGTTTTTAATGGTCTTATTGTTATTTGTCTTCCTACGTACCATGGCTCAGGTGTTCGTGGACGTTTTTTGGGGATTGTCTTTGCATGCTATGATGGCGGGGAGGGGGTGGGTGTGAAGGGAGTGAACCTCCGTTTTAATGGCATTGGTTCTTTTGTGGGTTTTTTTGGTGGTAATCCTGAGTTCTGTCTCTAAGGAGGCAGGTGTGGGAGATTTTCTCACATGAGAGGATTATGGGTGTGTGTGTGTGTGTGAAGGTGGTTCTCAAGGGTGGGTAGCTTATATTTCAATGTTTAGTACTTGTGGGTTCTCTAGGCCTCAATGTTTTACGGAAGGTTTGTGTTTTTATTTATTCTATGCGGTACTAAAGGTTACTAATGTTCTTCTAGCAAGTGGTGATGCTATAAGTGAAGTAGGTTGTACATTTGGTTTCAAATTGTCTGGGGCAATGTGTTATGCCAAGATTGCTATTAGATCGTTACATATTGTTTCCGATGTGTTTTTGTATGAAGCTCCTATATGTTCGAAGGCTTATAGAGTCATGGGCGGTATATAAATAAAAAATGTATATATGTATGTATGTATGTATATTCCCTATCATACCATCTCCAATGAGATACCTAATATGCGTTCCACTGAACTTTTTATCTCTTATTTTATATTGACATGGCTGACTTGAAGGTTGTGTCTTTAAATTGTAGAGGTTTGAACTCTAAGGAATTGGCCCTTCAAAGAGGCACCCGTCAGGGGTGTCCTCTTTCACCTATTCTCTTTGCTTTATCCATGGAACCTCTGGCATGTTTAATACGACAATCTGACGAGATCCAAGGTTTCACTATCAAAAACAAAAGTTTTTAAATCAGCCTCTTCGCCGATGATATATTATTATATCTGACCAACCCCTGCCAATCTCTATCAGAACTTCATAAGATATTACACATATTTGGATGTATAGCGGGTCTTAAAATAAACCAATCGAAATCAGTAATTTATCCCATATTTTTAAACGGTGAAATCTCTTCTAAACTCAAATGGACCTATACCTATCAATGGGCTACAGAGTATATTCAGTACCTTGGAATTAAGATCCCTTTAAACTTAGATAACCTACTCAAGATCAATTTCTCATCATTACACAATGAAAACATTAAAAAGCTTAAGGCATGGAGTGCAAAAATGCTTTCTTTCTTCGATAGGACTGTTATTATTCGGTCTTATATTCTGCCCAAATATCTTTTTTATTTTAGGGCATTACCTATTACTATTTCTATTCAGCAAATTAGGAGATGGCAGAAAGATTTCAATGATTTTATTTGGGTGTACAAACACCACCGTATCCCGCACGCAACTCTAAGTAGGCCCAAAAAAGAGGGGGGTCTAGCTACTCCCGACTTGCTCAGCTACTATAGAACTGTAACTCTAGCCTCTCTTTGTCGACAATACCACGGCTCTGATGTTCTGGACTGGGCTTGGATAGAAGAAAAAGCAGAAACAGAATTTGTTTTCCAGGAACTGCTTTGGACACCACACACAATAAGAACGATTAAAGCTATCAATTCCCTTTCTTAACCCATACCCTTAAAATATGGTTTTGATTTAAGAAAGTATTCGTAACCAAACACTCACCTCTTTTCACATTTACTGGACAAAAGGCCTTTTCGTTGGCTCTCCACCCTCAATCGTTTGCCATTTGGAGAGAGAAAGGCATAGTTAGAATTTTTGATGTAATTAGTAAAAACACTCTATTGACTAAACCCGAAATTGAGAAAA
>NW_015163720.1:13691-37985 GCF_001447785.1 Gekko japonicus | reverse complement strand
CTCCCTCCCTCCCTCCCTCCCTCCCTTCCTCCCTCCCAAGAAGTATGCTTGCACACAAAAGCTTATACCTGGAATAAAATGTTGTTGGTCTTGAAGCTGAAATGGGTTTCAACTTTGTTTTCCCTCTCTCCTCCCTTCCCTCCCCAAAAGAGGAGGAGCAGCCCTGGAGCAGGAAGCAGAAGCTCTTGGTGTGTTTGTGTGCGAGAGAGGGGGGGGCTTGTCTTTGCATCTGTTCCACACAAAGCAGGAAGCAGCCATGGAGCTCTCTGTGTGCCTCTCTGTGTGTGTGTGATAGAGAGAGAGAGAGAGAGAGAGAGCGCAAGGGAGGGGGGAAGGAGGCAAGACGCAGGAAGCAAAAAGCCATGAGGGAGCTGGGGGAAAAGCAAGCTATTGTGTGGCTACAGCAGCAGCCCTGGAAAGGAAGCAGGAGAAGGAGGTTGCTTGGGGCTGGATTTGAGTCCTCTGCAGGCCACATGTTTCACACCCGTGATCTAGATTCAACAGGGAGGCAGATCTATATTCCCAGACTTATGATTAAGAATGATAGTATAGAAAATAAGGTTGGACCATGAATAGAATGGTAGAGCATCTGCTTTGCATGCAGAAGGTCCTAGGTTCAGTCCCCAGTATCTCCAGTAAAACAAACAAAAAAAGGCAGAAGATGATGTGAAAGGCCACTATCTTAGACCCTGGAGACCCTGGGCCCACTACAGCAGACAATACTTATTTTGGTAGGCTATTTAGTATAAGGCAGGTTTATGTGAAACTGAAAAGCCATAGTATGCACAATTTACTCCTAATCAACATGCCAGGGTCCCAGGGGCTAATGAGACAGGGCAGATGGTCCCAGAGACCCAACCTGGACTTCCAGTCTGTTTATGACATTACAGAAATGGGGTTGAATCCAAACTAAATTTTCCTCTAATTGAAAGGGAGGGGCAATTTTTACCAGTCCCCTCTTCCTGTTGCAGACCCCCCTCATATTACATCTGAGTCTCCTGTCCCCCAGGAACAGCATTTCATGGAGATTGGTGTGCTACAGTGGGGAGTCAGGAAAGTTCAGTTCCATCTTGATGGAAAGTGCAGTTTGTATCCAACCTATGACCCCCCCCCCTTTTCATTGCTAGTGGTATTTATTGCATATATAGGTTGGTACCTTGGCGGGGAGGGGTGGGAATTCATACTGCAAGTCTATATCAGGAATGGGGATATTATGCTTCAGCCCTGTCACAGAGTTGGTAATAAATCTGATAGTAAGTCCATGCATTTTTCATTGGGTCACAAATAAGATCTATCCTGTTTTCAGTACTGTAGGATACACATGGATAGTTTTTTAAAAAGCTATTTACACAGCAGCAAAGTAAAGGCAATATGTGAAGTCCCTATATGGTTCTCAGTTAATTGCAAATTAGATATACGTATGTGTTTGTTGTACTGGAATACATCTTTTCCAGACAATATAGACAGGGCTTCCACACTGTTGTGTGTTGAGAATTACCTAGTTTTACAAATGAATGTTCATCAGACATCTTGACAAAATTTTGTTTTTTGGCTTAGCAGTTATAACTGTGCCTAGTGAATTTCTTTGTCTACCCTGGTTATCAGAAAAAAGAGTATTATTTAAGGCTTCAAATGGGAAAGGAGGGATGTCATGGGAATTCCAGTTTCTGGGAGAAGCAAAAGGGCCCGGGTAGGCGAGTCCTGCCACTTGCGGGGCCGGGAGGGGAAGGAGGAGGCTGCCCAGGCGACAGGCTGGGAGAGGGTGGGACCAGGCGAGTGGCAGGAAGGTAGGCGCCTCCCCTCCCTCCCCTGGCCAATCGCTGGGCAGCTGGGTGGCTGGAGGGAGAGGCCCAGGTATACGTGACCTGGGCCACTCGCCGTCCTCACCCCCCTTTCGTCCATGATGGGAGCTGCTTGCCCGCCCATCCCTCCCTGTTTCATGGGCCTTTGTAAGGGCTAGGACATAGAAGGCGAGGTTACTGGTAAATGGGATTGCGGGTCATTCTGGGTTGTGTGTTGTTTGTTTCCGATATTTAGTTCCAGGGTACACAGTTTGTCACAACTCTTGGCGGTGACAGCATGGGGCCATATCTGTTTGGCGGAAAACGGCCTGCGTGCCATTTTTCCAGAGGTGGGGACCCCAGTAAGGGTCTTGGTGTGAGGGATGAAGGGAGCAGGCAAGCGCAAAGACTAACAGCGATGGCCCTCACCACCAGGTGGCTGGGGAGTTCACACAGGGGTAGGTGTCCAGATGAACCCCGGCAACCTGCCATCCCACAGTCTCTACCCATGCCAGCTGGCTGGGTAACGGATACCTCGGCTGGCAGAAGGGTCAGCCGAAGGGTCGGATTCGGTGGACCCACGCTGTGCCAATGCCTATAACAGCTGTAATCAATAAAGTTGTGGCCAATTTTATCCACCTAATTTCCAAAGAAACTGTGTGTGAGTGGTCATTTTGAACGGGGCAGTATAAGGCTGGCCAAGCCTCTCCATCCCGAATACGACCTGGAACCGCAAATTGAGGGAGCTCCTGTGGGAAACTGAGAGAGACATCTCAGTATATATTAAGGCTCCTTATAACTTGACACAGGGTTTTATGTTGGGCCTACAAGACAGAAGACTCCCAAGAGCTGACATCAGCCAGCAGCAAGTCTAATATTACAAAATTGTACCATAATGCATAATGTTTACACACATTAGATAAGCATATGGAGCATAAGAACATAAGAACATAAGAGATGCCAATGTTGGATCAGGCCAAAGGCCCATCTAGTCCAACATCCTGTCACACAGTAGCCAAAAATATCAGGTGCGAGCAGGTAAAGAAAGAGGTACTTTTCTCCCTTTCTCACAATACAAGAACTTGTGGGCACTCCATGAACTTGCTGAGCGGTCGGGTTAGAATGGATAAAAGGAAGTACTTCTTCACCCAAAGAGTGATTAACACTTGGAATTCACTGCCACAGGAAGTGGTGGGTGCTACAAGCATGGATGGCTTCAAAAGGGAATTAGATAAGCATATGGAGCAGAGGTCCATCAGTGGCTATTAGCCACAAGGTATAGCTAGGGGCTCTGGGGCAAGTGATGCTCTGTCTTCTTGGTGCTTGGGGGGGTCAACAGTGGGAGGGCTTCTAATGTCCTGGCCCCACTGCTGGACCTCCTGATGGCACTGGTATTTCTGGCCACTGTGTGACACAGAGTGTTGGACTGGATGGGCCTTTGGCCTGATCCAACATTGGCGTCTCTTATGTTCTTATGTACAGGTTTATAAGCCAGGGTATACACATGGGGGGCTCCATGGTAGAGCTTCTGGTTAGTATGCAGAAGACCCCAGATTTAGTCCCTGGCATCTATAGTTTAAAGGATAAGATAGTAGGTGTTGGGAAAGACCTCTATCAGATACTGTGTAGAGCTGCTGCCAGTCTGAGTAGACAATACTGACTTTGATGAACCAACTATATAATTCACTGTAAGACTGCTTCATGTGTCCAGGTGTGTCCAAGTGTGAGCCTTTTGGCATGAACCAAGGGACAAGAGCAAAAGGGTCTTTAGCCCATGGATTGGAATCTGTGGCCCTAACAGAGCCAGGCCAGTGGATTCAGAACCAGACTAGGAGTGGGAGCTGTACAATATATTTCTTTACTTACCCATATTATATTATAGTGTTTATTTGTAAGCAGCTCTGAATCCACCAGCAGTTAGAAAACTAAAACATTCTAACTCTATTCTGTTGCTGTTTTTTTTCCCATCTCCCCATTCAGCTTTCTTTAAAAACGTGGCCTGTCTGCAGGCAAAGGAGGGTTGCCTTCTCAAGAACATCAGTTTACTATCACAAAGATAACAATGTCAACTGCAAACCTTCAAGACTCTTTTTCAATTCAGCCTTGGAACAAAGTGCAACACCCCTTTCAATGATGGAAAAAGACACCTGAACAAACTACAACCCCCCCTCAAAATTCAGAATTGGCAATCTTGTGAACAGCAAATGCATTTGCTGGATGATTCATTCCAGTTGGTTAAATAATCAGAAATTATCAACTATTTCCAAGTGGTTCAGGTATAAATAATTCTTCCTTGCCAAAGGTGGAAATAGAATATTGCTATCACCCTATCACTGCTTCACCGTTCACCTCACATAAACCTTATTTCTAATTAGTTTGAGCTTCATGAGAATCAATCAGGGCCTATATAAACATTATAGACCCGTACTGTGCATGCCACTTCAAGTTTTCCACTAAAACATTATAATATTTCCATTAAATATTCTCAGGAAGTATGACACATGCAACAAAAGCATATTTTAATAATATTTTTGTCTTTCTAGCTTCTGACATTTTTTCTAGCCTTTAAAAAAATCACACATCAAAACACTTTATTTTTATAACTGATCTAGATTTAATTATTACGTAGCAATCAGACGCATTTGCAATCCATTTTTGAAGAAGGCAGAAAATATTCAAATTATCCTAAAATTATCCCAAATAGCAAATGCTTGAAGTCATTTTTATTTCAGTCTGCAAAATGGACTCCAATTGCACTCATAAGAACATAAGAGACGCCAATGTTGGATCAGGCCAAAGGCCCATCCAGTCCAACACTCTGTGTCACACAGTGGCCAGAAATACCAGTGCCATCAGGAGGTCCACCAGTGGGGCCAGGACATTAGAAGCCCTCCCACTGTTGACCCCCCCCCCAAGCACCAAGAAGACAGAGCATCACTTGCCCCAGAGCCCCTAGCTATACCTTGTGGCTAATAGCCACTGATGGACCTCTGCTCCATATGCTTATCTAATTCCCTTTTGAAGCTGTCCATGCTTGTAGCCGCCACCACTTCCTGTGGCAGTGAATTCCATGTGTTAATCACTCTTTGGGTGAAGAAGTACTTCCTTTTATCCGTTCTAACCCGACCGCTCAGCAATTTCATGGAGTGCCCACGGGTTCTTGTATTGTGAGAAAGGGAGAAAAGTACCTCTTTCTCTACCTGCTCTTTCCCATGCATAATCTTATAAACCTCGATCATGTCACCCCTCAGTCGTCTTTTCTCCAAGCTAAAGAGCCCTAAGCGCTTTAACCTTTCCTCATAGGGAAAGTGTTCCAACCCTTTTATCATTTGAGTTGCCCTTTTCTGCACTTTTTCCAAAGCTATAATATCTTTTTTAAGGTGTGGTGCCCAGAACTGCACACAGTATTCCAAATGAGGTCTCACCATTGATTTATATAGGGGCATTATTATATTGGCTGATCTGTTTTCAATACCCTTCCTAATAATCCCCAGCATAGCATTGGCCTTCTTTATTGCAGTCACACACTGTCTCGACATTTTCAGTGAGTTATCTACTACAACTCCAAGATCTCTCTCTTGATCAGTCTCTGCCAGTTCAAACCCCATCAATGTGTATTTATATTTAGGATTTTTGGCTCCAATGTGCATTACCTTGCACTTGGCCACATTGAACCCCATTTGCCATGTTGACACCCACTTGCCCATCCTTGACAGATTCCTTTGGAGTGCCTTACAATCCTCACTGGTTTTCACCACCCTGAACAACTTTGTATCATCCGCAAATTTAGCCACTTCACTGCTTACTCCGAACTCCAAATCATTAATGAACAAGTTAAAAAGCAGTGGACCAAGTACTGATCCCTGCGGTACCCCACTGCTTACCTCCCTCCACTGAGAATATTGCCCGTTTATACTCATTCTCTGTTTTCTATTAATTAGCCAGTTTTTGATCCATAAAAGGTCCTTTTATCCCATGATTTTTGAGCTTACTTAGGAGCCTTTGATGAGGAACTTTATCAAAAGCTTTCTGGAAGTCAAGAGCAGAAATCCATCAGTGGCTATTAGCCACAAGGTATAGATAGGAATTCTCAGTCTGGGGCCAGGGATGCTCTGTATTCTTGGTGCTTGGAGGGGGGCAACATTGGCAGGGCTTCTAGTGTCCTTGCCCCACTGCTGGACCTCCTGATGGCACCTGGTATTTTTGGCCACTGTGTGACAGTGTTGGAATAGATGGGCCATTGGCCTGATCCAACATTGGCTTCTCTTATGTTCTCTTATGTTTTTATGTACACACACACACACACAGTGTTTATATGATTTCATTTTGTTTTTCTTTAATTTTCTTTGGTATAAGCCCCAGAGAGCATCCTGTACAATATTGGGTATATGTATTGGTTATGCCTACAAGACAGAAGAATTCCAAGAGGCTACATCAGCAAGCAACAGAAAAACTATATAAAGCAGGAAATAGGGCTGCCAGATCTCCCCTGTCCACTGGTTTGGGATGGGGTTTTTTTTTTGCTAGATCCAGGATTGAAAGCTCCTGGAGATTTGGGATGAAGTTTGGGGAGGACAGTGACCTCAGTGGGTACAATATCATGGATTATACACTCCAAAGCATCCATTTTCTCCAGGGGAACTGATCTCTGTAGGCTGGAGATGAGCTATAATTCTGGGAAATCCCTAGATCCCACCTGGATCCGGGCATCCCTAGCAGAAAGTCGAATGTTACAGAATTGTACCCTAATGCACACACTCGCGTATGTGTTTAAACACACACATATTGTTCATCTGATTTCATTTTGCTTTTGTTGTTGTTCAGTCACACAGTCGAGTCCGACTCTTCACGACCCCATGGACCAGATCATGCCAGGTCTTCCTGTCTTCCGCCGTCCTCTGAAGTTTGCTCAATTTCATGTTCATTACATCTATGACACTGTCTAACCATCTCATCCTTTGCCGTCCCCATCTTCTTTGACCTTCAATCTTTCCCAGCATCAGGGTTTGCTTTTGTAGCTACCTTTAATTTTCTTTGGCAGTGTTGGGTATATGTATTGGTTAGTATTGCAAAGTCACCCAGTCAGGAAAGCATGGAATCGCATGCAGTAAACTCTCTTCACACTTTTATATTGCCGCTGATATAAAACTTGCTTTCATTGAAACTTATTTTCATCTACATGCATTTTGTAGTGGAAGAAGTAACATAAACCTAATCTAAAGTGGTACTTGCCCTATTACAGGCAGCCAGCTGCATGTGCGTGGGAGAATGAGCTCATGGGTGTGGTCCTGGCTTGCATGCACAGGAAATGTCTTCTAGGGTTGCCAGGACCCTGGTCTGGGCAGAGGTCCCTCTGCTTTTGCAGGCCCCTTTCCACCACCGGCCATCTAACTGGCAGGGGGAAACCCTGCCCACAAATGCCCACAAACACAGCATAATGACATCACCCGGAAGTAACATCATCACATCACCAACATCGGAGGTGATATTATAGCTTTTGAGCAAAATTGGGTTCAAACCATAGAGTTCTGCCCCAAAACTAGAGCGTCACCCCCCCCTCCAAATTGGCGACATGATGATATCACTTCTGGGTGATGTCATCACAGCACGCATGCTTCACAGGCATGCCAGAAGATCCTGGAACAGACCCTGGAGCCCCCAGCTGGCAGCCAGGTAGGACCTGGCAACCCTAAGATCTTCGGAAGCCTCTTACAAGACCACAAAGAAAGAGAAGAGAGACACAAAAGGAGGAGTTAAAGAGAAGAGGGACACAGGATGCACATTACTAGAAATTGTTGCACAGAAGATGGCAATGTAGCCTTTTATCTGAAAAGAAACCGAGCAAACAGAAGACAAATACTTTGTTTTTTTTTGCTGTGGTCTTATTTATATCAACCAGGAAAGAGTTTGGTGGCACTGTAAGGACTAACACATTTATGTATTTATTTATTTATCAAATTTATAACCTGCCCTCCCCGCCAGAGCAGGCTCAGGGCAGCTTACAGAAAATATTAAAACACATAGGTAACAGTTAAAATGGTCATAAAACCTTCAAAAACAATCCAGTATCATAAAGTGCTACTAAGTATTAGTCTGATGATGATAATGATGTTGTTTGGTGATGGCAGCAGCAATTCGATAGTCTTTGTTCTGTTACTTATGTGGCAGGCACAAGGTGTTGTTGGTGACTCTGAAGGACAGGACTCTCTGCCTTACAATTATTGGGGGTGGCTCCTTAGTTGAAGACCTGGTGGAAGAGCTCTGTCTTGCAGGCCCTGCAGAACTGCACATTTATTGTAGTATATCGTAGTAAATCAATGTATTTGTGTTTTGTCTTTAAGGTAATGGTGGGACTCTCAGTGGGACAATGGTATATCATTCTGAGGGTCCATCCAGCAAAACCACAACAGAGGCATTCCAAGATGCAATGTCAATCATGCTTATTTGGCTTTCCGGTACTGGGGAAGTTTAGGCAGGGTCATCCATATTCTAGAATTTCTTAGGGAGACCTGGTTCCAGTACTGGTAGTCTCCCTACTACCTCTTTCCTCCTTCTTTTTTTCTCCTCCATCAGCAGGCTGGCTTTCTTCTCCATCACAATTTCTCTTCTTTGTAGTTGGACAGACTCTTAGCCTAGCCATTCTCAACTCCCCTTTTCCCTTACTCATTATTCTTTACAGTGCTGACCCTCCTCTTCCCCTTTAAGCCAAACTCTGCCTGTTGTTTCTCTGTCTCCCTCTTCTTTGCCTGTGTTGTTATGCCCCTGCTGAGATCACATTTGACTGGAGTGCCGCTGTGCCCAAATCCAGCCCTGCCTGGTGCCTGACAAATGCCCTTGAGATCTCTATCCCAACAGCCACAACCTAGGTTTACCAGCCTTTAGGTGGGGCCCAGAGATCTCCCACTAGTACAACTGATCTCCAGACAACAGAGATCAGTTCCCCTGGAGAAAATGGCTGCTCTGGAGGGTGGACTCTATGACATTGTACCCTGCTGAGGTCCCCCCTCCCCAAACCCTGCTGTCCCCAGGTTCCACCCCCCCCAAAAAAATCCCCAGTGATCAGGGGTCATTTCATAGAAAAAGAGGTGCAGGAGCTCATTAGCATAACTCATTTGCATATGCCACCCCCCTGACATCACCGGAAGTGTGTCAGAGGGCAACACCCACCACTCAGGCTTCACTGGACTGTTTTGGATTGCTAGCTATGGGGGGAATGCAGATATGCCCTCGCAGAGGAGGGAGAGCTTGTACCTGAACAAAAATTGGTCTTAAAGATGCCACTGGACTGTTTTGGATTGCTAGCTTTGTGGGGGGGGGGTGTGCAGATCTGCGCTAGCAGAGGAGGGAGAGCTTGTACCTGAATAAACCTTGGTCTTAAAGGTGCCACTGGTCTGTTTTGGATTGCTAGCTATGGGGGGAGGGAACATGCAGATCTGTAATATGAATGGAAATATAAAGATTTTTATATATAAGGTTTTTTCCTTCTTGATTGTTCATATTCATATTTCTCTGGTTTTTATAAATTTATTCTTTAAGTAATATTTTATTAGGATGTTAGAAAGGCCTGTTATATAGAAGGCTTTACTTTTATAGGTCTGATATTGTTAGCAGACAACATAATAGGTACAAAGTTCATGATTCTGTAGTTCTTAGGGCAAACCTTTCAATGTCTGGGTCAGATAAGATTTTAGTCTCGTATGAAGAATCCTTGCCCATTATCATTTAGGTTAGGTTAAGTAAACACTTAGTTTGACGTAGATATATGTTTCTTTATATATGGCCAATCAGAGGATTATTACTCAAATTACCACTGTCTTTTGTAACCAATTATGCTGTTTGAATATTGTTTTCTTGATGACATCACTCCATGTATAAAATATCATGCATTTCCTTAATATGTTCAGAATAGGTTCAAGAAGAAGATGAAGAAGAAAAAGAAGAAAGTTGTCAATTTTTGATGAGTTATTTGGTCTAATTGTTTTCCTATTAACTGAAGCATATTTCCTGAATATGCTGAAAGTAGTCACTTTTGGATGGACTATTTGGTCCAATTGTTTTCTTGTTAATTGAAATAAAACATAGATCTTCCTCCTCATTTGACTTCATTTTTGACATGGAATCTAATATGTACAACAGATCAGCCCTAGCAGAGGAGGGAGAGCTTGTACCTGAATAAACCTTGGTCTTAAAGGTGCCACTGGACTGTTTTGGATTGCTAGCTGGGGGGGGGGACGCACAGATCTGCCTTCACACAGATCTGTGCAGAGCGAGAGAGAGATAAGGAGGGAGAGAAGAAAAGAAAGAGGGAGAGACGGAAATAAGGAGGGAAACAGGGAAAGAAGGAGAGAAGGAAAGAAGGAAGGAAAGAAAAGAGGAAGAAAGCAGGAAAAGAAAGAAAGAAAAAAAGGAAAGAAATAGAAGGAAAGAAGGAGGGAGAGAAGCAGAAGTGGGCGGGGCTTGTTGCATGTGCCCGCCCCCTGGGCTCTTTACTGCCGGAGCTCCGCTCCTGTGCGCTCCTGCAGGAAATGACCCCTGCCAGTGATATTTCCCAAACCAGAATTAGCACAATCAGCCACAACCTAATTTGCAGCTGAAGGCTCTGGAGACTCCCCAGCCCCATTGCTCTACAGCAGCCCTTCAGACAAGGAGGCCTTGCCAGTGCCCAGCACCTTAACAGCCCTCTGGGGGATGGCCTCAACCACAGCATGCCCCCCATGTTGTTTTCTCTGACGGGGATCCCCTCAGGCTGAATAGGCTTATTTGGGTCTGGCTGGCTCCCATGGCCTAGGCAATGGTCAGGCCTGCCACAGTAATATGAGACTATTTGATATTTTTGCTGCACCAGTCCAACACAGCAGAACTCTGAAATTTTCCCCTCACCAGCTTGGATCCCAACCAAGTACCACAAGCATAGTAAGGAATGTAACTTTTCATTTCCTCCCTCCTGCTGCAGCTTGTTGGTTCCTAAGGATGCAGTCTATCGGGGGACTTCAGAGAGAAGCAGAACTGGCAGAAATCCCCCTTGAATGGAGGACTTCAAAATCATGGCACTGAAAAATATTTGTCATCACAATAGGGTAGGATTTCTTCCTTCTCTTGTTGTAATTACTGTGTTTGCAACAACCAAAGGTACTTTGACCTTGGATGATGGCAAATTATGAAAGCAGTGAAAACTAAATTTGGCACAACAGGAAGATTTTTTAAAAAATCATTTCCTTTTAGCAGGATGAACAGAGCAAACTAGCTGGCATGATATCTGTCATATGTTATGCTTCTTCATAACGTGGGTGAAAAGTAGGGAGTGCAAATTGGGTTAAAAAATCCACCTTAAAGAAACCTTTTTGTGTTGAGGTGAAAAGAGCAGCCTGGTAGTATCTGGCATTTGTTTCTTTTTATTCCGGTCTTTCACTTTCAGTGACAAAAAGAAGAAGAATTGGGGGGGGGGAATGGTCTGAGTACAAAAAAGAAAAGCCCTGAGTTTTTATAGATATACAGAAGTATTAGAAACTCATACACCCGCTCATTATTTCATCCAAAAGTATGCTCCTTTATTTCAAAGCCAGGCACACAGAGATAGAGACATTGTTCTAGGCTTACTTTGTATTTGTAGTTGTCCTGGTTAACTCTGGGTAGCTGAGCATAGACCTCATGTATCTAATGAGGAGGAGAAAAAGAATGACATTCATATTTATAGTAACCTCTTTTACAGATGTAACCTTTGGGACGAAATACCTCATTTTTTTTAAAAAAAGCTTGACATAGAGAGGGTATCGCTGTGTTGATCCCAGCGGACAGTTTGCAGAATATTTGATAATATTAACTTTACCAGTATGTCTTCTCTTTTTTAATTCAAAGGACCAGGTAACACTGTTGTCTAGTTAACGTCATTAACAGTGCAATGGGTTTAGATTGCAGTAACTGTCTTTAGGATTACAATCAAAATCTACAAAACTGTTTGGGAATATTGACATGTTTGTTTCTTTGTTTTGCAAGGCAAAAGTGTTCTTATTAGCCCCTGAGTATGACACTCAAGGAATCTCAGCACCTTTCCCAAAACAGACCTCCCTTAATCAATGCTTGCCTCTCATTCCTTTGCAAATCATTCAGTCCTAAACCAGACTTTTTAAACAGCAAGATGGACTCATGTGGGTTCTGAAGTCTCTAAAGATAGTTGAGAGGCTGAACCCCCCCCCCCCCCCAATTCCATGTATTTCTAATTTAGGCTCCCATTGCTTAGAGAAGGTTTTTTTTTTTCTATTTCACATCTAACTTTTTTTTTTTAAATCCACTGATGTGTCATTACAGTACTGTTTTGTTATCACTATTGGTTCAGACACAGGGAGCTTTTCTGTGTGCTTGACTTACTCCTGATTTTCGTGGGAGTCAATCCACAAGCACTGGAATCAGTTTGGGCATGGTTATTCCACACGTCTGCCCTCCCTGTGTATTTCCATGGTTGTGGGATCAGTTTATTTTCTTTTGCATGTGCCTTCAGTAATGAGGATTTTCAAGAGAGGGTGCTGTCATATTTGGTGATATCATGGCTGGTGTCACAGCGCCGATCCACATTTTTTAAAAATGGCACTAAAATATTGATATATTGTTGGAGCATTGTAATAACAGGCTTACGAGGTTCTTTGAATTTCTTGCTTTCATTTTGTTTTACAAAGTAAGTTTCTAGCCTCACAATGATATAAGGAAAAAGGCATATCTCTATGAGGGGAGGGGATAGAGACTTGCTTTTAAAAAAGACTGGTGCTTGCCCATGAGCAAGCGCAAGCTTTTGCCCACCCACCCCCATCCTTGAAGGAAATCATATGGGTTGAGGGAGCCTATTAGGAACCAGCGCAGGAGTGCTGGCCTATCAGGGAAGGTTGGCTGGACGAGGTTGAGGGCAGCAGCCATCCCTTGGCCATTCCAGCCAAGGACGAGCTCCCCACCCATCCACCGCCCTCGACTACGGACCAAGTGGGATTAGCCAGTCGTCAGTTATGGGTCTGAGCAGGAATTTTTTTGGCTCCCTCTGATTGGCTGGGGGGGGGGACTTTTTTCACCTGCTTCACATGGTCCAAGGGGGATGTGGCATAAATAAACCTGGTAACCTGGTTATTTCTGGGAAGGCGGGAAAGCATGGGTTGAGGGGGTTTATTCTTGTTGGCAAGCACCCCGAGATATCAACAATAGGAGGGGTCCTCAAACTGGGTACCTAGCGGCTTAGCAGTCTGGGAGACCCAGAAGGGGGGCCTCTTTAGGGTTGGGGGAGCATATGACGAGCCTTAAGGCTTAGCAGTTGTGGTCTGGTATGTGCTCTCACATCTCCTCTGCGCATTTAACATGTGCTTTTAACATGGAAGGATTCTGGACCCAGCTCTGAGCCGGGGTGGGTTTGCCCTAAGGAAGCCTGCTTCGCAGACACAATGCAACCCATGCTTAATTGATATAATTGAGGCAGATCAGCTTATGCATAAATAAATTCCCAGTTTAATCCATGACTTGTTTTTGTGTTTCATTTGAGGGGTGGGTGGGCAAAATGAAAGCTGAGAATTCAGAGAACCTCCTAAGCATGTTGTCACAATGTTCCAACAATATATTGATAGTTTAGTGCCATTTAAAAAAAGAAAAGAAAAAAAACCAAAAACCTCTTCGTCCGGGGGGGGGGGGGGACAGGGAGTAGTTTGACCATGACAGTCCAATCATCTAACAGTGGGCTTGAGGTGGGTGGGAGTGGGCAGGACAAAGAAAACCAGCACAAACATTATGCACGAAGAAAAAGCCTACACAAAATCAGCTTTCAGAAAAACAGTGGAGTGAAAGAGGTCTCCGAAGAACCAAAAAAGTGGGAGGAGGGCAAAAACACACCAAACTGAAAGCTAAAGGGACAAAAACAAAAAGTGAAGAAATTAGGGGATAAACAAAAGCAGTATGGGTCCAGAACTGACCAAAAAATGCAAAAAAGGCAAGAGTTTCCTAATAGACCAATTTTGGTGTGAACTCCAACTGAAATTGGAAAATCTATCCACTCTCAAGGCATATACTGATGGCAGGTATGATCTTCTATTATCTTCTAGTAAGACTCATTTCATGCAAAATGAGCATCTTATGGTCCACGTGGTGAACGTTCTATGTGAAGAGCCATTCATGAGCAATTGACCCCCACCGCCATTGCAATTTGGTTTTGTTGGATCCCCAAGCATCGAGAATAAATCCACGTTTCAAAGAAAGTAAAATTTATTTCAAAGCATTGGAAAGACACTCAAACACGTTCTTTGTTAGAACTGACTACAGAATGGCAGGGCAAGCATAATAAAGGAATTCAAAACAGATATAGAACCAATGGGTCACTTCCCCGCTGGCGGGTTAGAAGAAACGGTTGCGCGCCCATTCCCTGAGAACAAGGTGATCGTTAGACATAACACAGGAGCAGTTCCCAGGCGATACAAGCAACAAGCCGGCAATGAAGCAACCTCCCCCGACACATCCTCCAGTTGTTTGGCTTAGGCATTACAGCAGAGTAACATAACAGCGCAGAGGCCAGGGGAAGGGAGGAACACCTGTACCGAAGTACCAGTAACACAGAACACAATGGCAGCTTGCTGACAGGTTTTCACCTAATTTCCAATAGGCAAATCTGTAGTGGTATGGAGAAGACTGTTTTGTTGTGTCTCATCCAGAAGGCCAGCAGTGTACAAACATTTTAATTTATTTATTCATTCCTCTTTTAAACAAATTGTATCCAGCCTTCCCACTTCGGGCAAGTTTTCAGGCTAATTTAAAAACTAAAATAATCAAATCAATGGTTCACAGCATGGTATCTTCATATGTGGATACAATTTTAAACAACCTCACATTGGCAGAGGTTAATGCTCCACCTCCTCTCCCATGATAGAATCACAGTTCATGACTTGATATCCTTATCAGGAATTCAAGATGCCAGATTTGCAAAACTGTTTTTATGACAGAGTTTGTAAAGACTTGTGTACATGGAACCAGGCCAGTGCAAGGGGATAGTTGCTTGCCTTCTTGCGGGACATAGTGCTTTTACAAGTCTCTAGAATTAGAATTTCTGCCCACTGAGATGTATGCAGCTGTAGAGAAGCAGAGACTAGAAACAGAGCAGGGATTAAGCTAGGACTGTCAAACCCCCAGTTGGGGTGGGGGAACCACTGCCCTGTTGCTTGCCACCACTCCAAGCAGTGGTCTGGGGGGGGGATTAAACTGGGAGAATCACTGATGTGACATCACTTCCAGGGAAAACCTGGAAGTATGACCATAGAATTTCTGGTGATGCCTAGAGCTATCTGCTGTCACTTCTGGGTTTTTCCTGGAAGTGATATTGTCATGCTGGCAATGCTGCCCCATACCATGTCCACATCCCCAACCCTCTCACTGGTTACAACCCCTAGGTGAAGTCAATGAGGAGTTCTATAACACTTGGTTTGGAATGGTGTCACATGGTGGCTGTTTCATGTTCAACAGATTATAGGCTTGAGGAAGTACTGAGAAATGAGAGTAAACAGAAGCCAAGTAAAACATTTCTTTCCAGATAATTTATGTGCATTAGAAGTTGTACAAGTCTATTCTCCAGGATTTTGATTTTCTATTGCACAGCTTCTTTCATGGCCATTAATTATGCTTCTGGCAGATAAAAAGCACAATTAAAAGAATTCTAATCCTCACAATTAATTGATGTTTTCATTTCAGAACTACTATGCTAATATAATCAATTTTATAATCCAGATGATTTATTTGGGTTGGTGGATGAAAAAGTGAAAATCTAAAGAGGGATTTCCTCAGGTATTAATATCCCTCTCCCCTCTTTATCTCATATTTCTAGGATCAGTAAGAAACACTGTTAATTGATAGTGGATTTAATTATTAAAACAGCAGGCATAAATCAAATTAATGTGCGTCTATATGTGAGGTTTAGAATGGTTCCAGATAAACATCATGAAGATTAAACATACTATTGAGCTGGGATGCCACATTAAGCAAGTAGGTTCATTTTGTGATGCAGATCTTGTTACACTGGTGTGAAGAGCTTAATTTATGTCTCATTCTAGCCAATGTATTTTCTGCGAGGGGAAAAAAAAGATATATTCTGTGGTTCAGTATGTACTTTGTGTGCAGTATAAATTGAAAATAAAAATTAGACTGAATGTGTATCACAGATGCTCTGACATGGATAGCTCAGACTAGATCTTGGAAGCTAAGCAGGGTTGGCCGTGGTTAGTATTTGGATGGGAGACCACCAAGGAAGTCCATGGTCTCTATTCAGAGGAAGATAATGATGAAACCACCTCTATTTTATTTATTTATTTATTTTATTGGACTTATATCCCGCTCTCCCCACATTGCAGGCTCAGGGCACTTTCTGCACTGGGTTTTCCCCCACACTCACATCTGTACTGCTTTGTGGTAAATTTTGCATTCTGAATTGCCTCCTGCTTTCACTTCATGGTATATTTTTCATTCTGCATTGCCTCCTGGTTTTGCCCTGCATTTCTGTTAGGTTATTTTTAAAATTCTGCGTTGCTCAACCCTCAGCTCGGTGTCACTCTGCTGATTCCCCAGGTTTTCTTAATGCTGTTTTACCAAAAAATTTAATTCCCCACATCCACACCAGAGTAATTTGAATGCAGAAACATTTTCTCACCCTGCCCCTTTTCTGGCCCCCTCAGAGGCCACTCCACCACCCACCCCCTTCCACGTCCTCCTGGGGGGGGTCATTTGTCATATTTGCAACTGAAGGGAAAGTACTGTGTGGACGTGGCAAATGATTTGAATGGAAGCTTTTTTCTCAAGAGGTTCCCCAAAGAATTTAGTGTTTGCAAGCACCGGATCCCACCAGACCCAGTTGCAGGAGACTAGGCGGGCACAGGGACAAATGCCAAAAGGCTCTCTGCATTCTGTGAAATGGCCAAGGCTCTGAGCTCATATCTGCTGGTTGTGACCCGGTGCAGGGAAGCAATCTGCAGCATGGTTGGCCTTAAATCTGTTTTTTCTCTTTCATTGATTTACATTTTGGGGGAAATCAGGGGCAGATTTGGTGGTGGGGCTTTGCAAAGATAGGTTCTCTGCACCAGCAATGCCACTTTCAGTTGCTGGGAGCTGCCGTCTGCCCCCTCGTCCAATACACATATATGGTTTGATAGGGAGCTGAAGGCAGGAGGAGGGAGGGAGTGAAACATCTGTTGAACTCTTTCCTGCAAGTTGAAAGACTCTGATCTCTGGAAATGTTTCTGCTGGAAATATCCCCCCCCCCTCAGAGGAATTGCATCCCCACCAACTCTGACATGACTCCACAACCACCACCATGGTGGCCACCACTGAACCACAAACTGACCGACAGAGCAGCCAACCTCTGAGCTTGCCCTCTATGGGTCGCCCATGCCTGGAGTAGCCCAGTGGTGGTGAGCTGAGAGGGGTGGGGGAGCAAGGAGGAGAGAAAGGGGAGGCTGCAGTGTGCCCTATTGCTTGTGTGCCAGCTCAGCCAAGTCAGTGGCCTTTTCTCTGTATCAGTTTCATTCACAGAACTGAACAGGGCTCCAATCTGCATTGGTATTTCCCACCGTTGTGCAAATGATCTCACATTGTCTCACAAATTTCTGTCTGCATTTCATGCTGCATCCACTCTCCTGTTGTTTCATCTCGTCATCGGCTGTCTGCATCATTTTATTGCCATTTAGTGGTGACTCCAAGGTCACTATGCCGTCTCACCACCTTATCTGAATGGGATTTTAAGATGGTACAACAGCTCCTCCCCACCGTCAAGCTGCTATGAGCAAAAAGCAGACAACTGGAGCTGAATCCCCCCCCCATCTTTTCTAAGGAGATATGCAAATTGTCACAAAGGAAACAAGTTAGCTGAAAACCCAGTCGTCTGCATTTAAAAACAGCCAGGGAGCATTTTTCTGTGATCATATTGGGGGGAGGGGGTTGGAAGCATACCCACCCCTGAACCACTTGTTATTTCTTGGGTAGTCTCCAGAATGCCCTGCTTGGCAACTGCTGGGTGTTTTGTGTTTTTTACCCATCTCGTTCCATCTTTCCTTCCCCCCTCTGCCACTGAGGGGTGTTCTACCATGTCACAAACCTCACAAATGAAACTGGTTTATTTGTGATGTTTCATGGTTCATGAAGCTGGCATACCATGAACCATACCACATTTTCCCAGTTCATGCCCATCACTACTCAACACCAGTTCTCTAGGTGAAATCCATCTGGTTGTCCTCATGAATTACCCCTGCATTGACCCATGTGGATCTATAAGAACCAGATCATCACTGAGACAGTACCCTAAGACCACAATTGTACCTTTAAAGATTGACTACCTCTTTCAATAGTCTTTCAGTAGTCATGTATGGCTGCGAGAGTTGGACTATAAGGAAGGCCGAGCGCCGAAGAATAGATTCTTTTGAACTATGGTGCTGGAGAAGACTCTTGAGAGTCCCTTGGACTGCAAGAAGATCAAATCAGTCTATCCTAAAAGAAATCAACTCTGACTGTTCCCTGGAAGGCCAGATAATGAAGCTGAAGCTCAAATACTTTGGCCACCAAATGAGAAGGGAGCACTCACTGGAGAAGACCCTGATGCTGGGAAAGATTGAAGGTCAAAGAAAATGGGGACGACAAATGATGAGATGGTTAGACAGTGTCATAGATTCAACGAACATGAAACTGAGCCAACTTCAGAGGACGGCGGAAGACAGGAAGGCCTGGCGTGATCTGGTCCATGGGGTTGCGAAGAGTTGGACTCGACTGTGCGACTGAACAACAGCAACTCTGCCAGGTTACCCCCTTTTACTTTCTCTGTGTGTGGGGGGTCGCAGGTGCCGTTTCCTCCCTGCAGCACAGCACAGTGCCCTGCCAGTGCCCCTGGGAGGCTGCTCCTTCCCTCTCTCTTGCGCGTTCTCCCTAAACAACTTGCATCCTGATGCAGACAGAGGAGAACTTTAGACTGAGCCAAATTGGGAAACCAGCGCCACAGCAGCACAGAACAGCTTTACATAGCAAATGCAGATTGGGCCAAGGAGGATTTAAATGGAAGGCACAAGGAGCAAGGGGTGGAACAGGGATGGGAAGAAGAAGAAGAAGAAGAAGAAGAAGAAGAAGAAGAAGAAGAAGCAGCAGCAGCAGCAGCAGCAGCAGCAGCAGCAGCAGCAGCGTGATCATCAGCACTGAATGAAGCTGACACCGGTATGGGAAAGGTTTGAAAACATTTATCCATGTAATGCTTCAGTGGACCAAAACAGCTTGTGAGATGGCTTCCCCTAAAATAACAAATGTACAACAAAAAACTCATCATGCTCTGTGCAGAATGCAGTCAGTGGCACTGGAACACCACATGTGGGATGGGAGGCAGAATGCAGGGAGGGCATCAAAACCTTCCCACTCCCAAGGCTCCTTGGCTGGGAGCCAGAGCCCTTCATAGGCAGGGAGACCCACCGGGGCCGGCAGCAGGGGAGGGTTCCTGCCGCTACAAATGGTTCCATGTGGCTTCTTGCCAGGTCCATGAATGAGGCGCAGGGGAAGAGGCCCGAAAGAGTGGCCCAGCAGCAGTGAGCCAAAGGGGGTGGGAGAGCAGGGAGGAGAGATAGGGGGCACTCAGCCTATCCCTTGCATGTGCACTCGACCACTCAGACAAGTTGTTGGCAATTATATGCCACCCCCCACAGGTCACAAGTGATGTTAACTACAATTAAGCAAAAAAAAAGGTGGGTTTTGGTTGTGGATGCAGAATGCATGATCCGTATATTTTGCGATTCCTGGGGGAAATCCAGAGGTGCAGAATTAAAAGCACTGAATCCAGAGTATAAGCAAGACAGGATCGGCTATGGGGAAATGGTGGGATAAATATGCATGCAGAAAGGGCTTTAGTCTCTTGCCTTGAAAACCCTATGGGGTCACCGTAAGTCAGATGTTCCTTGACAGCAAAACAAACAAACAAGCACAAACAATCACAGATACTGGAATATGCATCCAGTGTGTTCATCTGTTCATGCTGTGTTGTGTGGTATGGATGACATTCATGTTCCCGTGCACATTTCCCATGAACGAATTGCTTAAATAAGAACCAGCTTGCTGTAGTGATAAGAGTGTCAGACTTAGGGTTGCCAATCTCCAGGCAACTGAGACGAGTTCACTTGGAGAAAATGGCTGCTTTGGAAGGTGGATTATATGGCATTATAACCCATTAAAGTCCCTTTCCTTCCCAAGCTCCACCCCCAAAATCTCCAGGTAGTCTCTAACCCTGAGCTGGCAACTTTAATCAGACTAGGAATTGGTAAACTCAGGTTCAAATCCCTGCACTGCAAGACAAGCATGCTTGGTGCTCGCTGATCAGTTATTCTCTCTAACACACACTAACAGGCATTTTGTGAGGATAAAAAGAAGGGGGAAATGATGCTGTACATTGCTTTGGATCCCTGTAATACATCTAGTCCACATACCTATGCCTGCCCGTAACTATAAAATATGAGGGTACAATTTGTGCAAGTGCTGTTTTGGGGAAAATGCAAATCCTGAATACTCAGCTTGGGGAAAAAAGGATATCCAAAACACTCCATGAAGTATATGTGTGGATATCTGAGATCACAGAGAGGCAAAGCAGGAAACTCCATACAATAGGGACAGGCTCTTGATTTTGGGGGCCTTCTATTTTAAAATGGTTGTTCTGTGTTACATTTCAGAATCAGTTCAAAAGGCTAGCTGAGTCCTTCGTGCTGCTCATGGCTTTTTGCTTTCTTCTAAGAGAAAAGGGAACTTCTCACATGCGAGGGCATTCTCCGAACGGAAGCTTCTTAACACAAAGAAGAGAATCCCCTGTACATGTAGAGCTGTGGATTGCAGCCTTTGAGTTTTAAGTTCAAACAAATTCAAAGGACATTTTTCTCAGCCATATCATTATTGATGTGTGCTTCTTTGATGGCACTATTCAAAATACACAGCAGGGCGGTTTCTATTCCCTTTGCCCAGCCCACTGCGTCGTTTGTGTGGGGCCCTCACAAGGGGCAGCAGCTGGAAGAATTCGGTTTCCATATTTGCATCTTCTTTGTTACACATTTATCTCATAAATGGCATACATAGTATCTCATATGATAACTTCTAGTCACTTCTTTGTGCCACCTCTGATCGGTGCACCATGTCCGAGAAACCTCATTGATTCAATCAGCAATTGGCACACGTTTTTGGGAAGTCGCAAGCTTACTGCTTTACAAGTCAATAACATTGTCCATAATGATGTTCACCTCTAAATGAAACAAATGAGGAGTCAGTAGGCCACTTTAAAAGGCTGCAGTGCTTCAGTGAATATTGTTTGTTTGTTTGGGTCATTGTCCTTGAGAGGATCAATGCACTAACACTTAAGACGAAGAATTAAGCACACTATTAATATGAAGAGCTATCCCTTCTCGAGACTTAGTACTCTAGTATTCTCCTAAGATCAAGTACATGGAACAGATATTGATGTTACTTGGCAAGGTTCCAATGCACAAAATTGGGAATGCACACCCAAAGCCCCACTCTGTAGGCTTCCTTATGTTACATTCATGGCATGGGAGTCACAACAGGATGCGTATGCTACATGTGAGGATTCCAAAAGGCAGCTTCTTCTGATGGCAGCATCTTCTGGCAATGGGGCAATACTTGCATACTTACATTTCAAAGCTTTCCATAAAGCATTTCCATAGTGTTGATAAAATGTAGCATGTTATGAGAAAGACAATTTCTTTTTTCCAAAATTTACACATTTCGATGTAGCCATTGCTTCCTCCTATTCTCTTTTTTAAAACAGAGATTTCTTTTTCACTGCAGCAGTTTGTAACTTCTTCTCTTGCAGTTGTTTTGTGTTACACACCATTTTCCCGTAAAGTTGGGGGAGCCAACAAGTTTTCAGAAAAAACGGAAATCCAGGAAAATGTGGAGGGGAAGCGGTTGAAATCACCTAGAACAGGGGAACATTTGTCTGCATGTTCACATACAACATACCTCTGTTGGAACCACCTCTACCACTCTCTTCCTCTGTGTTTCTCTACTGGGGGGAGGGGGAGAGAAGCAGCTCACCACAATGGTGGCATAAGGGGCCAAAAACCAAATGACAGCTGGGTTGGGAACAGAAGAGGCATCCTCACCTGTTCTCCCTCCTCCAGCTGGCCTGTGTTGCTCTGAAATGCACCACAAGCAGGGACAAGAGCATCTTCTTTGATGAGAATGGTGGGCAGAATAGTGCAGGGGATAGGCGGTCAGGAAGAGCACCAAGGAGAGGGATAGGTAGAGTGCTGAGGAGGGGGCTGAGCAGTCAGGCCAAGCAGTGAGGATGGAGGGGGGTGAGTAGACTACCAAGGAGGAGGCTGGGCAGTCAGGCAAAGCAATGAGGATGGGTGTGGGTGGGTACGCAGAGCAGAGCTGCAAGGATGGAGTATGTGAGTAGAGTTCCAAGGATGGAGGTGGGTGGATAGGCAGAGCAGAGCAGTGAGGATATGGATGGGTGGGTAGACCACTGAAGAGAGGGCTAGGCAGGCAAAGCACAAGGATGGGGGGGTGAGTAGAGCACCAAGTGGGAAGGTGGTCAGGTAAAAGGAGCAGTAAGGGGAGGAGTAGATGGGTAGAACTACAAGGAAAAGGGTAGGTGGACAGAATGAGCAGTGAGAAGAAGGGTGGGTGAGCAGAGATCAGACTGAGGAAGGAGGACACTTCCCTGCTGCTCTCTAGAATTTATACTGCATCCAAGAAAATCTGCCACAAGATCATCCTGCTGCTGCTGCCTGCCTGCCCAGATGTCTTACCCTCCTTGTGCCATCAAATACCCTTGTCTCATCATTGAATGCTACTGTTCTAATTCAGGGGCTGCTGTGCTATCCATGTTACTCTTTCTCCTGTATGCAAACTTCCATGTTGGAGAGAAGTAAATTCATTTCCTTAAAGATAATTCTACCTGACTGAAAAGTGGCTATGTGGGTGTCATATGGAAATCATACAAAACAACCCACGAAACAATCACTTTTTGAATTAATGACAAAAATGAAAGCAGTGAAATGAACACAATGAAAAGAAACCCCCAGACCGATTTTACACAAGAGCTGTGCTGCAGTCGTGCCTCCCTTTGCCCTGCTTCTATTGGTCAATTTCCCACTCGAAGCCGCGCGGCTGCATTTTGACCTGCGGCTTCGCCCTATTTTCCCTGCGGTTTCATGATCCTCAAAAAACAGGATCACGAAAACGTGGGGAAAATCGGGCAAAGCTGTGGGTCAAAATGCGGCCGCGAGTGGGAAATTGACCAATAGAAGCGGGGCAAAGGGAGGTGCAACTGCGGCGCAGCTCCTGTGTGAAATTGGTCCCAGATTCAATCTCTGGTATAAGCTCTTAAATATCTCAGATAGAAGTGATTAGGAAAGAGTTTTCTCTGACTAAGGCCCTGAGGAGGCACTGGCGCTAAGTGTAGACAAATATGGAGCTTGCTAGACCGATGGTTCTCGGAATAAGACAACTTTATAGGTCCTTAACGTCACAGTCAATACAGTTCAAGTTGCTAAAGTTACCAGATTGTCATGATAACTTGGATGCATTTCAGCTGTCGCATCCTGTGTATGCTGATGAGGTGTTTGGAACCTTCATCCAACAAGCCGTCTACACAATCCATGCACCATGGCAACAACTGACTGGATGTAGGTACTCATGTGGATCCAGGAAATTGTAACAACTTAATTAACAGAGGAAATGACTGCCTAGAAAGAAGTAATGCTCAGGCCCCTCTTCAAAAAACCTTTGAAACACTTTGCTAGTTTGAGAGTAGGGAACACTTTAATGGTCCACTCCTACACAGACAGTAGGTTCCAAAAAGTGGTGTGGTGAGACCGTAGCCCTTCCTTGTGGTGATTTCTATATCAGGACCTACAGGTTCCATTCTATCACCGGTGCTTTTACATATTTGCACAAAACTGCTGACAGATGTCATCTGGAGACTTGGGCTGACATATCATCAGCATGCTGATGACAGTTCTATTCCTCCTTTTCAGATAAATCTGATGGGCCAGCGGATGTGCCTAGACCTAGTAATGAGTTGATGAGGATTAATACACTGAAACTGATTCCTACTCTGACCATGAATTCTTTGTTTCTGGGCAAAATTAAGTGTGCTGATATCAGTGCTTAAAGTCCTAACTAGTTCAGGACTGTGGTATCTGCAGACTTTGTATCTGAAGATATAGTATTCCTTATGCCCTAATATCTTCATCAGAGGCCCTTCTCTGGGAGCCCTCACCTGCCAAGTGGCATTGGACGGCTGCTCAGAAAAGGTCATTTTCAATGGTGGGACTTTGAATGTAGAATCTTTGCCTCCAAGAAATTTGCCTAGCACAGTCTGTACCATGTAAGCAGCAGGTGAAGATGCTTTCTTTCAAGTGGATTTTGTTTAATATGCTAGTCCTTTGAGGTTGAACTCTATATTGATAATGAAATTCAGTGATTTTTTTTTAAAGCAGCTTATCATGAAACTGTGATTTGCTGCTAAGTATAA